>NW_022687459.1:186496-203580 GCF_011630105.1 Anneissia japonica | reverse complement strand
TTAAAGACGCCCGCATTGCACAACAATAACTGTCTCTTATACACATCTAGATGTGTATAAGAGACAGACATTATGACGTATCAGTTAGTACCGTACTGTAATTAATACACAAATTTGAATTGATATAGGTCTACATAATTTGTATTAGCATTCTGTTTTCCTACGAGGGAAGACAATACAACAAAAATGCTAGGCCCAAGTAATAATGAATCACATTGGTGTGTAATTTTGAATTGAAAAGGCCAGGTGTTTACAAACTAAAGGTCTACAAAATTGGTATGGTCTAATATTCTATTTTTCTATTGTTTTATATAAGAACAATATAGCACATTGATAAACAAGATTAGTAACGAGTCGAAGTGTAGAGAGCATTCAGAAAATTATCAATATTTTTACATAATATTTTCAGGCATTTAAAAGAAAAAAAATAATCAAAATGGTCTACTGCTAAAACGATTAGAATGCTTGTGTTTCGCACGATGACGACGACGATAATAACGAATATATTAATAATAATTGATTATTTATTATTATTAATAATAATAATACCAATAATAATATAGAACATAGGCTAGTATATACTAATCAATGTCGGTGTTCCTCCGTCGATACAGTGTTCAACTTGACAACCAGTGACCGACATAATGGTTTTGTTCCCAACACTTTTGTTAATTTCTGACTGGCACTAAAAAAATACAGCGAACGATCGACGATATTGTATTTCATAGAAAGCGACAGAAATATGATCATTCATAAACTTACATAAATGGTTCGTGCGCATGCGTCCTCTGAATATCTTCGCTTGAGCACGTATGTCCACGTAATGCGTACAAGTGCGCATTCCGTAGCCGGTCTACACACCTCGACAGAATTCAAACTACTGTATTTACTTATATAATCATACCCCAGGCAATTATTCCAAGATAAAGAAAATGGTATTAAATATAGGCCTACATATTTGATAGGCCTATTTTGTACGATATGAAATTTAATGTTTTAGATAATTAGGCCTACTTTCAATTCAGCCACTAAGTCTGTTATAATAATAACTAATATATGAATATTATATAATACGGTATATGGTACTGATGATTTACAAGATATATATAGGCCTACATATAGGCATACATATATATATATATATATTAACTTCATCAATAATTCGCTAATATATATATATATATATATATATATATATTAATACTGGCTGGCTGGTTCATTGATGGATGGATGGTTGGATGGATGAATGAATAAATGAATAAGATATATATATATATATATATATATTAATAGTTCGCAGTTGATTGATAATGAGTGATTGATTGATTGATTGATTGATTGATTGATTGATTGATTGATTGATTGATTGATTGATGGATGGATGGATGGATGGATGAATGGATGGATTGATGGATGGCTGAATAAACGACGAATGAACAATCAAACGAACGTATAAACGAACGAATGGATGAAATAATAAATAGACGGCTGACGGACGGAAGCAGAATTAAATGATGACAGACGGAAGCAGGATTAAAGTATGATAAACGGAAGCGAGTTTAAAGGATAAATGGATAGATATTGTAGCTAGCTAGGTTGGTTGGTTGACATACATACTGTAGAGTATAAATAGACAAGCACACATACAGACACACCCACGGGCAGATACATTATGTCATGTAGATAGATTATAAACATATGTAGGAGATAAAAACCTTTCTGTGAATCAAGAAATTAGTCCCTCTGGCGAATCAATATAACTCTATTAATAAATTACCACTCAAAATACACAACTATCTACCACGACGTACAGATACATCTAACATGAATAAATAAGGAAAGCGGATGAAGGAATTTAAAATCGATTAATGGAAATTAACTTCATCAATAATTCGCTAATTACCATAATTAATCAAAACGTATCCTTAACTTCAAGATATAATACAAGGCGATAATGACACGAGAATGATCATCATTGACATGTGGTTCAAATTTTGTTCAAGGACATAAATACATATGTTTGCTGGCTTAGGATATGAAAATGGATTTTAATAATAGAGAAAAAGATACTTAAAGACGCACGCATTGCACAACAATAATGCCGATTATCATGCCTAATAATAATATTAATAACAATTACCCATGTAATAATGATACTTATGTTGACAATAATATTTATAAATAATTATAATAATAATGAAACCATATAATATATCCCTTGAAAACCCTTTTCCATTGTAGAGTAAACATTACAAGAAATTTAAATATAGTTTTCTATTCACCTTTACAAAATTCGAAAATGAAAGAGTCCCGCGATTAGTAAGAAGAAATGTACCAAATTATATTATTGTGTTCATATTAAACTAATGCAGATTTTGATGATGATCGACAATGATAATAATCATATAACGAATGGTTATTTCTATGGCCTAATTTGATAAGTTAATCGCACTTTCGAAATCAATGAAACTCGAGAGAAAGTGTCAGTTTTATAAATAAACAACACGTCTTATTAAAATATTGATTGATAATTCATCAGAATAATTGGGTTGTGGATTTGATATCTTGAGTTGAACATGACAATCAAGTTATGAAAGTTATGAAATGCGAGTCCAGCAAGCGTTTGGCGCGGTTCACATTAGCCCGATGAGCGCAAACATTCTTTTCACACACCAAAAGTGCGTTGTCTACACCGGTAAAAATCTCACAACCCCCAGCTCCATGCATCTTTTGCGATCACAGAATCCATGAATTTCAACACATAATTCATGCTCTCTTGCGCATTCCCTTCCACCATGCATCGTCTTTGTAGACGATCCATTAACCCATCAGAAGTGCATCGATACAAGATACAAGTCAACTTTATTGTCAAAAATGCGCCTGAGAAAGTAAAGGTTCTCTAAACTCTCACCAAATTCAATGTATCGTCTGCGCAGGCGACATTTAGATGCACGACAACTCCATGGCCAAACCAGAGGACTGAGTCCAGACCAATCTCAATGACTCTTTAGGGGCTAGTCTATCTAGGTCAAAATGTTGCTAGAAACAGCTCTATCTGCACAAACGATAATGGACAATATATAGATTTTTGCAGGTTAATACACTACTAAGCCTGGGGCTATATTGTTGTGGTATGATTTTTTCGATGTCTTTGGAGTGCTTCTTCATTGCTCCTTCCCTGGGTTCGTATACCGATCGTTCCCTGACAGCCACTCACTTGCGTTGAACCGACAAGAGAACAGCATTAAAATCTCACGAATGTGATTGAGATTGCTGCTAAATCATTTCACATTCACTAATTCGCATTCATCTCAAATTACAAATGAAAAAAATTAACGTCAGAAAAATTGGTGTATCATTATTAATGCTAGGCCATAATCGTGTGTTTATTGGTTCGTAGCATACGCGTATATCGACTCGTGCGTACTGCACATACAGTTGTAAATATTTAAGTAAATAAAAAGCAAATAAGAAATCAGTTATACTATAACGTTATACGAAGGAGCGATATTAATACTATATTACTGTAATGATATAATAATAATAATAACAATGCTGCTGCTGCTGAAGATGATGATGAAGATGATGATCATCATCATCATGATGATGATGATGATGAAAATTATGATGGTGATGAAGATGACGATTAAAGATGATATTGACGGTTGTGATATCAGCATCTATTATAAAACAAAAAATAAAACAATAATAAATGACTAATGGGAAAAGTTATTAATACTACTACTAGGCCTAATAATAACGATAATGCTAATTATGATGATGATGACAATGATGATGATGATGACAATGATGATGATGATGACGACGACGATGACGATACTAACAATGATGATGGTGGTGATGATATCAGCCGCAATAATAATAATAATAATAACAATAATAAATAGTAATAATAATTAATGACTAATGACTAAGGCCAAGAGTCAAGAAACAGAGTTCATAAAGTAGAATTAATAATATACACATCAATATCACCTTTGACCTAAGTAATCACGTTTCATATCAGCTGTTCACAAAACAAGGATTGATTTCTGATTATTCAACGCAATATTTAAATTCCATCACAAATAGTGTAGACATTAAATTAACAACTATTCTTGCTCTTCATAAATCTGACAATATGAATACAATATACGTCAAACTGGACGCTATACATGTTGCCATGACGACGAGTGCGCCTAATCACACGGTACACCTAATATTAAATAGACCGCAACAGGGAAATAAAAACAATATATCATTAAATTTGATTTTGGATCTCGATTATTCAAGATCTTATTGGTGTTTCCAAGTAAAATTCTAGTGTTCTTTTTGCTGAAGTCATAACGTTTCATATCTCAGGGTTCGTAATTTGGAAACTGGATGCAAATTATTACGATGTGAATATTGCCAGGCTAAACAGAGAATTAATAACAAATATGCCTACTAAAACAATGCACATTGAAATCTGTTAAAACCAAGATAGTCATTTCACTATACAACACCCACAACCATTTTTAATAATTATAATCACGACCAGTAATAATATTATGGTAAATTAAAGGTAGTCCCTTATTAATTACTGAACGTAGGGGAAATACCTATTAGGAGCCCATCGTACTAAGCTTAATTTTGTAATAATAATATACAAATTTTTCTCCCAATTATCTCTTATTTAATCTTGAGGTATATCCGTATATCCAATAAGTAAGTATTTTAAAATATAGAAACCCCTCCAAATAGTATGTTCTCGATAACCTTTATAGCAACAGCGCGTAGAGACCATGTATTATGCGCTATAAAAGTCCCCAGCCATTTACAATTACCATTTAAGCATATGCGGGCGACGGTGTTTTAGAATTGGATGACTTTACCCGAAGACTTATACCTTGCACTCACCTGTTCTCAAATCATAAGATGCTGTTATAATGTTTACCGTGTAAATATTGATTCTAGCCTTTGTTGGCTTCACTAGCAAATTAAGATTGAAATTGAGAATAAAACCACTGGATTAAAAATATTTTTTAATATGGGTAATGCTCTTTCCAATAACATCACTTAATATTGGTTTTTTTTTTCACAATTCGGAAAAAATCTTATTTAATATTAATAATAATAAATATTAATAGATATTCATTCTCTTACTAGCGGAAATCTTGATTTTTATTACGAATCAAAATATTTATTATTAGCGAATATATAGTAGTAGTAGTACAACTTTAATCATTCACGAAGCACAAATCTAAAAATACATAGTGTTTTTCATCATGCCGTGACAAACTTTACAATTACATAAATTACACATTACGGTACATTATAATCACAAAAATCAAAAGTTACATACAGAAAATTAAAAAATATAGACAGATAACATGATTATTAAACTTACACAGATTGCAAATTATATATATATATATATATATATATATATATATATATATATATATATATAGGCCTATATGAAAGCAAAAAGTCTACAATTTAATAATACAAAATAATCTATATATTTAAATCGATAAGATAATTATTAATAAAGCTAAATTTTATTATTATTATTATTATTATTATTATTAATAATAATATTATTATTAACATCAACATCATCAACTCTGAAAAGTGTCATTTTTACACTTTTATTATGATGATTATTCTACCTTACAGTTCATGAACACGAGTTTCTATCTGATGCTAATTTCATTCAGATAAGTTAAGAAGATACTGCAAGACCATACAATCATCATAACACTACTTACATGTAAGCTGTCGTCGGCTAACAGGTTAAGCCGATGAAGAACCCTTCAAGACGCTAGAGTCGATGGTTCGGAGCTCAGGTGACCAAAAATGACAGTTATCACGGCCCTAGAATAGGTTATGATATTTTATGCACCTTCTAACGACAACGGAATATGAAGTTGGATAAATTGAATCAACCAAGTGGAAAGTTATTCAATGTTAAATCGATTTAATGTAATGATAAATTTGTGAAGTAAAGTAAAGTTGATCTGTAGACGAACGCTGCAACAGATACTAGCAGTTTAGAGAATAGCAACCTGTATACTATATTGACATTAGCAACTGCATTATTCAGACATATCTTCCTTTGTTTTATATTCGTTTCCCTCAAGATTACCACCCCTTCTCTACCCCTAAACTGGAACTGGAGTGGAGGTAAATGCCTTATAATTTCGAGGGTCTTCGGTTCAATTCCTGTGACAGTGGGCAACTAAGCCCCACAAAGAGATAGAAGTATCACGTTATTCCATTTATTTAAGAGGGCTCTGAATATCAGACGACCTTCTAGGATAGGCTAGGAGGTTCACTATCTATAAATATGGTTTAAAAAAGAAGAAATGACTATACAGTAGGGCTTTATTTCAACGGTAAGATACAAAGATTCTGATGACGATATTTTGTTTTCTAATCACAAGTAAGGAACTGTTTCAGGCTTCAAAACGTATGGATAGAAGATGCCGTGATAGGGAGAGTAGTAGAGTGGGGAGTGAGTTTAAGGGGTGGGGAGTGAGGGAGCACCTTCTTGTAATCAACGCAAGGGTTCCGTATAATGAACTGAAACCTCTCCAAGTAATCGACGCAAAGACTTGTCTAGATCTGGGTCTCAAATCAAGTTAACAAATTATGTACCGGTAGTTTTGTTTTCAATATTTTAATTTAATTTAAGGTTTTCAAATAACACAAACATGCTAGTTGTGGATTGCTTTTCAACAATGATATAACCTCAATATGTGAAGGAAAAAATGAAATCGATCTTCATCTCGTATTCAATTTTCTAGTCCCAGTATTGGTTGATCACAGCGTATTTATAAATTCCAGTCATTCGGTGACGTCACCGAATGTTCGTGCAGATATAGGTTTACATTGGACTAAATCGGATACAATTTAACCATCAATCCCCATAATTTACCCAGTTAAAAACGCGTATCACCGATTCTAAATAATACATTTGATGAAAAATCACACTGGTCTTCTTGATACCTTTCACTCACAGGCCTAACGCCTGTAACGTAATGACCAATGCATTATTCATAATATTTAATGAATTATTCATAATGTTTAATGCATTATTCATGTTTACCTTTTTAATGGCCATCATGGTTTCTTAAATTTGTATCGATTTTTACGTGTCAAACAATTTAGTATAGAAATATCTACACACATACATACATAGCACTTCATTTTAAATAAATTATTTTCATATCAACACTATCGTCACCATCCACCAACACTGTCATTATTGTAATCATAATCATATCATTATCAATAACGTCATCACCAACATCATCTTTACTATTATTATACAGTATTCATTATGATTATTATTATTATTATTATTATTATTATTATTATTATTATTATTATTATTATTATTGTTGTTGTTGTATTGGCCTAAGTAAAGATAAGATCAATTCCATTTCATCCTCTTCCCGGCGTCTTTAATTCACTGACATACGAACAAGTTCAGCGTATGTTTAGCGCAACACATAAAAGGAGTAGACCTACATGCGTCTAAATATATGTCGTCCATGTAATATTTATCTAATCTGATTTTAAAAATTTCCGAGATAAATGTACAACCAGAATACTGAGGCTTGCATGTTGTTTTTACTCGTGCGTACCCCTAACTACCGAAGCATGCGCACGAGTCTGTTGCAGCCTCGTTTAACTCGTTCTAGTCACATGAAACTAAATAAAATCAATGTAAGAGGTGGGCCTAGGCCTCGATATAGATTATTTATGATTATTACATGCGTCTAAATATATGTCGTCCATGTAATATTTATCTAATCTGATTTGAAAAATTTCCGAGATAAATGTACAACCAGAATACTGAGGCTTGCATGTTGTTTTTACTCGTGCGTACCCCTAACTACTGAAGCATGCGCACGAGTCTGTTGCAGCCTCGTTTAACTCATTCTAGTCACATGAAACTGAATAAAATCAATGTAAGAGGTGGGCCTAGGCCTCGATATAGATTATTCATGATTATTCTAACATCTCCGACAATCAGTTGGACCATGGAGGAAGGTTGGACACAGGCACGATAATGGCTGGACACACTCTAAACAAAATTCAGTTAAAGCTTCTTGATGCAAATGATCTGCCTATGGAGCCTACACAATCAAAAGTGCTTCGTAACACTTACTTTCAGACGGATATGTGCACACCTCCTATTTTTGCTGTTCTACGGGAAACCAAACCACAAGATAAAACAGTACAAGATAAGTGCCCTATATATTTACAATATTTTTGTTATAATGAAACGTGTTTATGTACGACATGAGGGTAATTTATTTTAATTTAAGTTATTTATTTCTTATTTGTACTGAAAACATATTACTCTTCTCCCGCAAGGCCAATTTTATATACTAAGTTTCATAATGGAGCCTAGGGAGAAGAAATTAGTGAAAACAAGTTTTTTGCCTTTCAGCAGGATTTGAACCCACTGCCATAAAATTGAAAGACAAGATAAAAAAAAACAAATGATTATTCCATGATTATTTTATCGTTCGATATAGGTTAATGTCAATTAATCATAAATACGAACAGAATGTATGTTTAAACCGTGTCGATCTAGGTATAGTGTAATCACAGATCCTATATACTCTGTGGTATAATAATTATCAGACATTAACTCTAGGGTACTGTATCTGTGAAACTATCAGGATTGGGGGCGCTATTTGTAAAGATTTAGCTAGTATAGCCACATTTTTATGAAGACAGTTTTACCATCGAATTAATCTTCGCCGGATATGAATTTGTCCAGATTGATTTACGGATCGTCATGGAATTTGCTGTGGGACTGTGCAAACTCACTTTCCCGTATGTTCGTGTTATATGGAATACACTACGACCTGGTATGCTAATCATTACCATTATACAGCATCAATAGTTATAAATTTTCAGTCAATTTTCTGTTTAGGCCCAGAAGCAGTGTTCTAAATTTACAATTTATTACGGAATATTTGGTAATTTGAATAAATCAATCGATTAATCAGTCGATCAATTCATAATTCGATAGATTAATCAGTCAATCAATCAATCAATTGATTTATCAATTAATCAATCAATCAACCAATCGACAAATTGATTCATCACCAATTTATCAATTTATTCATCGATTAATCGATCGATCAATCAACCGATCGAATAATCGATTAACCAATCAGTCAGTCAGTCAGTCAATCAATCAATCAATCAGTCGGTCAATCAATCAATGGGTAACAGATCAATCAATTGATCAATCAGTCAACCACCAACTACCTAATCAATCGACAAGTTATTCAATCTACCAATTCATCACCAATCAATCAATCAATCAATCAATCAATAATTCAATAACTAGCTTAATTATTTAATCAATTATACGCATAATTAGGCCTATATTGTCTTTTCATTCCATTTAACTATGTTAGCTAGTTAAGTATACTTTAAAATATCATTATCAAGTTCAATAATATTTTGCAGTCGACTTTACAAACCCTGTGATATATTTACACGCGGATTATATTCGTTGATTGAAAAGGATTAGATGGGATTTCGACCAAAAGCAAATTCTCCTCAAAATAGTTTATGATTACGTCTTTATTCAGGGCATGCACAAATTCGAAATTACATATGTCATTACAGTATACAAGCTCACTGATTAAAAATAATACATTCAGAACATTAGGAGAATGTAATTATGAGTTACCATGGATGACGTAATCAAAACTACGCTCTCATTGGGCAATTCTTTTCATTACTACAACATTCAATATCTTATGAAATAAATAATGTCGCGTCATCAAAAAAAAAATGCAATCGGGTCTATCGGAGGAATAAGGACTGCTCCTTAAAATGTATCACACGCATGTTTATTTAAAATAGCTTTGATGAGGTTTCAGAGCTGATAAGCTATGTACTGTTGCTTGGTTTCTCAGACTAATGATTTTAATGACGATTTTGTTTTAATTCTTCGTCAGATCATTACGCATTGGTTCAACATCGATAATGTTTAGCTTTATTGACACTATCACGTTTTATGTGACAAGTAACCGTAATATGCCCATATTTGGATAAAATATGACATCATCATGTCCATGTATATCACACAAATTTGTCGCATAAAATTTGATAGCGTAAACACTCATACTACACGCTGTAGTATGTGGTGCCCCTCGTGAATATGTATTGAAATTAAGTTATTTTGAAACAAATAATGCATCAAGTTACAATTACGCGTTACATATAGTTAATTGTAACGCTAAAGTGTGTGTACAATACCCGCAGCAATAAACGCCGTTAGTGTGAGATACACAATTTAGTATTAAAGTAAAGGAGATAACACGTTTATGTAGCTGATGCTCGAAGTAGAATGTTTAATGGACACGCAGTATCCATAGCACAGAAAACACACACATCGGACGTCGGGTAACAAAAGTTCCGACGTCCGATATTATGAAGCTAAATGTGACTCTAATGTTACCATACTGATGTTGCTGAAGGTCTCTCGTCAAGCCTATTATGTATATCTATATTGTGATTTTTAATATACTACGGTCGTTGAGTGAGATTCATATTTATTACTCATGTTGAATAGACCTAAATAGTTTTGAGATGCTACGTGCTCGATAGAGAATTAACGTCGGTACAAGCTTACTATAGACAGTAGTTGACTAAATACCTCTTTGTTACATGAATCTATCCAATAAAGACATTCATATATTGTGAAACGAATACATTCGATGCATACATGTTGTGGTGTATGCTTAGTAGAGATTTGAGATCAGGCAGAGGAACGTTCAGATTGAAATATGAGGGGCACCGAAATAGGTCTATCCTGAATACTCTGACTTTATCAACCAATTAGTAGCCTTGATCATGATTGCAATAAGCCTCAAACTTCAAACACCGAGTCTAGTTCTGATGTTGGTATTTTTTTCCCCTTTTTCTTTTGGTTATTTGACATTTTTTTAAATTAAATGAAAATGTAAGTGGCCTACAGTATAAAGTGCACGTTATTCATTGACAGGTATAACACAACAATGGTATCAATCGATTGCGATACTTTATGCTACTCTCGTTCTTCTACAAGTCTCAACCAATACTAACACTAGTACTACTACTGCTGCTACTGACGACGACGATATGATGATGCTAATGAATGATAACGGTAATATAATATTAATATTAATAACAATAGTATATTTTGAACATAATAATTAAATAAAAATAATAATGATAATAGGCCTAATATTAATAATAATAATAATAATATATTTTGAACATAAAAATTAAATAAAAATAATAATAATGATAATAGGCCTAATAATAATAATAATAATATATGTAATAAATAATGATAATATTAGCGAAGCTCACGTTACCCATACAGGATAGATGTTACCAGAGGCCATATATAGGTCTCTACTTTAATAATTTGTATTATTATGCATTGCTTGCAATTTACTGTCTTTTTACAACTTATACCATAAACTTCGCTGTGCTCTCACACACTTCGTTTAGATCCACATTTGTCCTTGATTTTGTAATTCTTACGCTAGAAAAAACATTGGCTTTTCCTGATAAATTAATAGTATCGTATATTTTGTTCAAACTAAAACGCGAATTAAAAGTAAATAGGATATTAATGTATTATTTATCAGCAGTTTTTCATATAAAGCTGATAATGGTGCAGCGTGTTACAGTGACCTCCAGGTCTCCAATACACGCTGTGTATTCTGCATTACTAAGCTTGTTATTTTAATTGGAAGTTTTCTTCATGATACGCTTAAAGCTGCTAGACGAAAGGGTTAGTGTGAAAAATCGATCGCACTGCTCCTAAAGATCATTCTTCTCCATTATTATCATAGTGAATATCAATAGAAAATCCAGAAATGATATAGCATCATCAAACAGACACTTATTCGTTTCAAACAAAGACAAATGTATTTGTTTAATCGTGTCTAGTGTTGATTTCAGAACGATTAGCCAGTGGCTCTATGATACATTAACAATATGTATTTCTCATAATATTGTAGGCCCTACGTTGGGCGCATACAAATGTAAAAACACATAAATACATCAATGTAGGGTAATGATGTATTGTAGATAAAAATACAGCTTACATTGACATTTTCGCAAGTTCATTAGGCCCAAATTATATTTGCAGAAACTAAACCGAACATACAGTAGCGTCTTTAGGGCAAAAGTGAGAGGGGCACCCCCCACCCCACCAATCGTTCCCCAGTCAAAATTTTTAGAAGCAAAACAATCAAGCTTAAGTAGTTAAAAATTACTTCATATCACCTTATTTTGCGAGCCAGCACAACTCACTTAAGCATCGAGCGCCTCCCCCCACCCCAGGCTTACCCCCATTCCGAGACTCCTGATACGCCACTGACACAGTCCACTCGACTATGTACCACAACCTCATTCCTCGCTGTAAGAATATTGATATAAACTAATAAGTTTAGCTGGATGACTAGTATTGTCTGTTAGCCCTACATTGATGTTGAATGTAAATAGGCCTATATAAAATTTAAAATTGCAAAAAAAAAAGTTAAAATTGAAATTTAAAAATCTCGAGTAATAAAAATGAGTAATTCACTGCATATACATATCTAAGGGTATTACTGTAACTTGAAACGATGCATTGGGAAGGGGCAGGTGTATCAAAGTGACCGACGCTACCTGGGCAATGCAGTGAATTACGTCATTTAAGTCTTTTTTGGTTCAGCAAGCTCAGGGCAAAAACGTTTTCTGGGACGCCTCTTGCATCCCCTTATTTGTCGCTCGATTCCAAAATAGTCCCTCTCGATAAACAGATGTTGAATTATAATCCTACTTGTGTGGTTATGTCTATAATAGATCTGGATCTACTCTCCATTGTGAGTTAAGCTTAAGGAAACTATTACCTGAGGCTTATATAAATTGGACATTTTATTAAAACCATTGCTCGTGTTAATTTGAATACGAATTTTTATTTCATCTTTTCCATTTATTGCTTATTGAATACATGTTTCATATAAAAAAGGTTAAAATGTCTTCTTACAAAATAATACAAAATGTATTATAATGTAGTTGCTTTTTAGTGTAATATAATATCGTTCGACACTATTATGCACTTCTAAACTTAATCGCTATACCTTCACGAAACATGAGCTATACAAACTCTTAAGAAATTAAAGAACTGAAATCACTAACGCTACGCTGTGGTTCTGAGAAATTCAATCTCTTCCCATCGATTTAACAGCTTTTTAGTGAAATTAAAAAGCAGAGGTTTTAATTCTTCTTTTAATTTTCTGTCCTAAGATATTTAGGAAAAAAAAGAACAGCCTCTTGGCTATAAAATTATAAAGATGATAATCAAGTGGCCACACAGCCGTCGCATTACAGATTATAGATAATTATTTTTATTTTCAATTACGAATTTCATTTATTTTAATATTTCTAATTAGTCATATTAATTTGAAATATATTTGTATCCACAATTTAATGTAAAATAATACTAAAATTAGTACAGATAATCATGTAAAAAATTCTACTTATTTCATTCGGTATAGGCCAATTAAAACGAAATTGTGATTTTTTTTTTCATATTTTACTCTCGAAAAAAAATTGTAGGTTGTAGGCGACACTATTTTATATTCTCTGCAGCTTTTTTTTTTTGACTTTTGGCCAAATGTTGTGTTAGCAAAACGTTTCACCTGATGATGGTCAGAACAATCTCACCGAAACGTCAAGACAATCAACGAGGTTATACCTCAAAAACCATACACTTGTTTTTTAAGAACCAGAAAAATTTAGCCCAGGTTCAGTGTTTTTTATTTTCTTTTCTTTCTTTTTTTTTTTTTTTTTTTTTTTTTTTTGCCGATTTCACACTCAAAATATTTTTATTCTGTTCTTCTTTTATACGCTTTCCAAAAATAGAAATTTATTATTGTACAGCAGTATATTACTGGTAATTTATGACACCTACTGTACAGATAATATTTATTGGTTTTTTCCCCTATTTTTTTTTATATAAAAACCTCATTTGACATTTTACCTCAGCCTCAAATTCTTCTTAATTTGTTCTTATATTTTAAGCAATTTCAGCCTCAGTGATGTTATAAAATGTGTTCTTTAAGAAAAAAAAAACTGTATCCTTACACAAGGTGTACCGAAACTTTTAATTATTTTGTTAGCAAAAAGTTTGATCAGAATTCTATTCAATTCATCAGACTTCATTTTTCCACACGAGATCTTTCCCGTAATTATTTTTATTGCTCATAGCCAAGTTCGGTTGATGTTGATGTTTTTTCGTCTAATGTCCTATTTCTCTCGGGGGTTTCATCTTTGTACTCACTTAAGTGAAGGATTCTGACATTAGTAGTATAGACTATACATCATATGTATAATAAACAACTGCAATGATTTGCTATGACAAATGATGTATTGTCATCCTTTAGGTCAATTCGTTTCTTTTTGGTGATAAATTGCCATTAAAAGAAATGATGCAAAAAAAAGTATCGATGAAATGTGATCACAATCATCAACACAAAAGCTTTCTTGAATTTCCAAGTATATTAAAATTTGAAAGTGGTTTCCTTCAAAACCGATCGATTAGGAATACGTAAAATCTGAGCCCTCGGCTACCAAGACACTTACATAAACTTAAAGCTAATCATACTTTTTATATTGAAATGACCAAAATCGATATCTGCCACCATTACTTCCAAGATGTGAGATTTGTTAAGTCCGGTAAACTGGAAGATTCATATGGCAACGGTTGGTTAAATATTCATTGTAGAACCATACGCACTATAAGCTCGGACTGAAACATTTAAAAAAGAACAGCCTGAACTATCTGGACCTGCCTACATTTATTGACTGGTTCAATTTACTCCATGTAAACACAAATGATAACCCACGAAAGTCCTAAAAAGAAGACTTAAGGCCTGTTTATACTTCAACGATAACGATAAAAAAATTCTAAAAGCAATTGTTCATATAGAAAATAAAAGGAATAAGAGAAGTTTTTACACTAGTACGATTCGATAACGATTTATCAGTTATGCGATAACAACATATTTTGACAAATCAAATCAGATGACGTCATAATCATGGAAAAACATTAAAATCGTCGTAGTAGCAACGATTTTATCGTTTGTCCATGATTATGACGTCAGCTGATTTGATTTGTTAAAATATTTTGTTATTGTATACACGATAAATCGTAATCGAATCAGCCTAGTGTAAAAACTTCTCTTATTTCTTTTGTTTTCTATAAGAACAATCGCTTTTTAGCTTTTTTTTTTATCGTTATCGTTGAAGTGTAAACAGGCCTTTAATCTTATTTCCATTGTGTTTCTGGGAGAAACAATACTATGCCGAATAATGTACTGCGATAGCGTTGTTTCCCTTAACCTCGCTACACTGTCGCTACAACAGTGTTTTCAGTGCAATCGTTGCACTACGCAGCAGTTCCCGACGCAATCGGGAAGGATCCCCGATTCGACCAACCAATCAGCATCATCGAAAGCTGTCGGCGATAGCATGTAGCGATTGTATGGAAACTAAGCTCTTCGTGCCATTGCGCACGAGACCAACGTCTCGTAAATTAATGTCTCATCCGAAAAGCGGTGCGCTTGCCCTCCAGTAGAAACACAATTAAAGCAGCGATTGGCGTAGTACACACACATTTTCTACCAGCAGTTTATCCGACTGGTGGAATGTAGTTTACCCATAGAGGTATAATAAGAATACTAGAGCGCTAACCGCAATGTATTCGATGTTCGAAATACGCAGAACTGTGTGTGTGTACCATCCAAGATGGCTACCATAGATTTAGCCAATCAAATTTCGCTAAGCGCCATCGTTTGCAAATGCGCCCTCAATTTACTCAGAAAGTTCAGTACAGCTAGTTACCTTTATGTTTGAAACTCGAGCGTTGCGGTGTTTGGGCGTAATGTTTACGATTTTAATTTTCATTCCTTGGTACTTTATTTTTGAATAAGATGCTTCACTTGGCCTCGTTTTGGCTACAATAGTTTAATAATTTGTTATTACCATTACTCATTATCATTAATGAAATAATAGTCAGTCAGAGGGCTTATTAATATGTAATAATATGTATACTAGGCCTGAAGGTGGCGCTTTACTACGACGGCCATCTTGGATGGTACACATACATAACTCTGCATTGCTGCGCCATCTTGTCAGCACTATAGTTGTTTAATAGCTCTATGAGTTTACCCCATCTCCATCCTTATCGCACCTCTTTTCTAGCGTAATATCAGACCTATCGACTACAATATCGATTCATAGGACTCTGTATAATTAATATAACTCTGTGAACGCTACTGTATCGATCACGTGACCGATCATATGCCGGGCCTTGACTTTCCTTTGCGACAGATCTCACTCTCTGCCTGGGGTAGAGTCTACGTACGTGATTGAAAATGACACATATGCCCAATATGGCATAAAGAAACGTATTGCTATTAATAAATGAAAGAACAAAAATTACTCCTGGCTAAAAGTATAATGGAGAGTAGATATATTTACAGATAATCTTCGAATGAATCTGTGAAGTAAGAAAAGCCTCTTCGGCTGGATCTAACAATATGATTCATGGACCAGGGGCTTTAGTTTTGTCGCCATTATTGCTAATAAAATCGTAAAGTATTAGCAATTATCATTGTCATTTATTATGATATAAAAACCAATTAAACCTACAGATTGTATATCTGAACTAAGCCAACATGATCTACATAATGGAATAGGAGTAGTAGTAGGCCTAGCAGCAGTAGCAGCAGCAGCAGCAGCAGCAGCAGCAGTAGTAGTAGTAGTGGTAGAGTAGTAGTAGTAGTAGTAGTGTATTAGCGGCAGCAGCAGCAGCAGGATTAGTAGGCCTAGTAGTAGTAGTAGTAGCGGTGAGTCGAATGGCCGAGCGGTTAGCAGGGGCGCCGCAAGCTATAATCGGCGCTGGTTCGAACGGCACGCTCGCCTATGGTTCTGGTGGTAGAACAAGTCTTCTCGGATAAGGACTATAAACCGTAGGCCCAGTGTATACAATGGCTCGTGTGCACTATAAAGAACCC
>NW_022687459.1:181707-186334 GCF_011630105.1 Anneissia japonica | reverse complement strand
GAGTAGGGGGATACCCCGATGTACTGGAACAGACAGCCCCTGTGGTGGACGACGAGAGTTGCTGGTACCGGGTTACCGGGTAGCACAGACACGAAGGGTCCCTTAGGGGCGAAGAAAGTAATTGATCGAGTTCCTGGTCCACATATCAAGCGCCCTGAGCATCTTACATTAGATGGATATGTGCGCTATATAAAACTACACTATTATTATTATTAGTAGTAGTAGTGGTAGTGGCAGCAGCAGCAGCAGTAGTAGTAGCAGCAGCAGCAGTAGCAGCAGTAGTAGTATTAGGTAGCAGCAGCAAAGTACTGTAGCATGGGTAAGGTAACATCCCCATCTTCGGGTCCGCTGCTTCATGTCCATGCCGAGATAGATACATGATATCGTTTCGTATTTTGGCGAATGTACGCATGCGCAAGAGTCCATCGGTAAACCTCAAGATAGCAATTTAAAAGCAACTGTAATAGAAAAGTAAATTTAACAAAGTGCGTTTTGATTGGTTGTGGATGTCAGCACTGAGATTGAATAACCTGACATTTTACGACCATGTGGCCAAACCTGGTCGTATCAAGTCGCATGAAAATCTAGACGAATGTCGATTTAATAACTTTTACGAGATATCATCGTGGACCGTCTGACGTAGTCACTGATACAATCTCATACTATCTAATCGACGTAGTGTATATAGATTGCAGATTAGTCAGTTATACAAACACGCCTGAGTGTTATTGGCAGTTATTTACGTGCATACTGTATGTCGTAGAAAATGAGTTGCCAGGTATATATTGCTGTGCATAATGTTTAACACACATGCGTGAATGCCGTTTTCCTCCAGGTAAATGCATGCGCAATTGAGAATTTCACGATGAAAATTAAGCCAGTGGTGGCGCCAGCGGGGGGGGGGGTCGTCCAGGGTGAATTTGTCCACCCGTCGGACAGACCTGGATCCCCTGTCGTCCGACGAACGACTAGGTCGCCAGACCAAAAATTTAACAAAAAATAATAATTTGCCTATCCAAATAAAGCTATTTTGAATGCTAATCCTAAGCCATAAAAACACGAACCCTAATAGGGATTTTTTATCCGGGCCACCGCTGAATTAAACTGCACATGCGCATAAGCGAATGAATTCGTCTAGCGGAAAACGTATTTGATGTACGCCTTGGCAAACAAAATGTATGCTGAATTTTCAGTGCGCACTGTGCATAAAAAGCGTTCACACTGTGATATACGTCTTGATGAAGGCGTTATATTGAGTGCGCTGCGTCCACAAAGTAGGTAAAAAAAAAAACATTTGTTCACACTGCAACTAAACTACGCCTATACAATATTATCGTTCAAAATAAAATAAATATTTTAAACGATAATAACACAATAGGGCGGCCTACTACAGACTCGAAGCTTTTAAATTCACATAATGAATTGATTCAATATACACAATTTGTATTGATTATTTGCTTAGTATTAAGAATAATAATAATAATGCGTTATTTATAAAGCGCATATTATTGCAATAAACTGCCGCTGTGCAGTTTACATTATTACCCCCAGTCGCTGAATCAAACACCTATAGAACACAAACTCAGCTCCATAGGGAGCACCGTTCCATAAGTAGCTGGAAGTGTTTGGTAAAGCTAAATGCACAGTGATAGACTTTCAATCCAGAACTCAAGGATAAGAGTCCCAACTGCGCCAGCTGCTCTCGTCGTAAGTGTGTTTTAAGTAGTACAGTAATAATAATGATAATAATATTAATAATAAAGCATTTATATAGTACTGTACATAATTAAATCCTACGTACTCGACAAGCTGTGTTCCCGCATACGCAATATGTGTAAGTAAAAGTTGGACTTTTAGGGGCAAATATTCAAAATGAGTTACAAATAGGCTCATAGTTTAATATATTTTCGCGAAAATACGCGTTTTGTACGACGTCACACTAATGAATGGGTGCAATCCAAACGCAAGTGGAGGCGCTAGCTTGTAAGCTTGACTTCCAATCCCAGGCTCTCGTGATCATTTCCTGTCACTGACAGGTATTTTTCTGACGACCAAAAACCACTCTACTCAGCCTCATTGTGAGAAGTAGCCTAAAAAGTATCATAATGCTTGTCATTTTAAATGCATTTTTTAAAAAAAATCAAAGAATTACACAAGATAAAATATAAGCATAATAACATAAACAAATTACAAAAAGATTTTTTTAAAAATCATAAAAAGACAACAATACATAATACATGGCACGAATATGATTACAAATATATGCGCCTGTTAAAAAATTCTCAATATTTATTATTATTTAACCTACATTTTTCAACTCGAATCATAGAAATATAATAATACAATAGAGATTCTTCAGCCATATCGTGGAATGAAAAATTTGAAATCAATATAAAGCCCCAAGGGTTGAAACTGTGAATTATTCAACGCATCGGAGAGAATACTGTGACAAGAATGGGACTAAATAATAGACGCAATCTATTAACCACTGTGTGCCAAATTTATGCATTTAATTAACTTTGTAAACCTTAACCAGTTCGGGAATTGTGATTATAACACCAACATGCCTAGAAAAAATACATCCCATTATTGTTGGTGATAACCAAGAAATATTTTGTTTACGGAGTTACGTTGGATTCATCAAAAACTAGGCTTCATTAAGCTATCACGTGATTACTTAATTAAATGTCAAGCTCTAGTCAGTTTATAAAATCAATTTCGAAACTGCTATTAGAAATATAATATACTAAGATTGTAGAGCTACGCATGCGCACAACTATAAAATATGATACGTCATACACGCGAATGTGATATTTTACGGAATGCTTTCAGAATCCACGTTATGGTAGATGATTCGATGCTCGTATCAATATTATATATGAATAAACACGGAATACCAATCAACTCTTAAGACAAATAGTTGGATTCTTCAGTATATCAGTCAGGCAAGCAATTGAGGTAGCAGGCGATTTCACTGCTTACTCGATGTGGGCGAGGCACAGTCTTCTGACAGTAGGCCTACAGCTTCGATACATGTAGGCCTATGTATGTGATTAGGTTTGCTGTGTAGCACCGTAAGCACAATATAAACAAATAGATGAATATATGACTGTGCTTCAAATAGGAGCAAGATGTTATAATCCAATCAAGCATAGCCACCATCCAACGTTCCTTGTATGAAGGGTGCCTCTGGCGGAATTCAAACCTGCAACATCTCGCTACCAAGGCTAGTATCAACCATTAGACCACGGAGACCTATAGGGTATTCGTGCAGGTCTAAACCCTCACCCCACACACACACATACCCACACACATTTTCTCTCATATATGTATTTAATGTATATAATATGTTTATAGCCTCATTGGAATACCCAGAAACAAAAAGCCATATAATGCAATAAATATTACTGTAATTAAATGTTAAAACAGAGGAGGAATCAGACCAAGAGTAAAAATAAAAGAAATCTAGGCCTACTCATTGTCCGGTACCTTACGCAAACACGGCAGGCTGGCTAACGCCATAGCTTCGTCATGAAGGCTTTTGCGTTGAATCAAGGCTCCAGTAGCATATTGAAACCTTTGTATTTATCTTTACGTTGCCTGACGACACAGTTGGGTTATTAAGATCCAAGATTAATTACTTATGAATTTATATGAACAAGACTTATCACTACACCTTAAACTGTGCATTTATAAAACGGCAATTGCGATCTCGAAAGACATACTTCTATATAAAATATATTTACAGCCATGATAAATCTTAGAAACATTAAGCCAGATAATGAAATGAATAAATATCATTATGAAACAGAATAGGAATCTGTTTGATTACTGAAGACAATACGGACGACTGCCTTCGTTTAGAATCAACATTAAATCATTTTAAATTTATATCCTTCGTTGATCTCAACAAAGTTAACTACGTCCATAAATACCTAATCAACTCAACATCCAATAACTTCCTTATCGCAGACGATTATTCGCCTTTCTGCGCTCCATACCTCTCGCGTATAACGACTGCGACTAATGGATTCCAATGACCGATCGTCTGCAATTGTTTTCATCATGCTCCGTAGAACCGTTATTGCGCCTTTCAAGCTCGATGTATTTTATAATTTGCAATTGCAATTTTTCAAGTAATTAAACCATTTTGATGAAGTTGTTGTGAAGATCTCGCCACGCGCAGCACGTGTCAAGCATTTACCCATGTTTTGAAGATGAATTATGTATCATTAAACGCCATTACACACAGGTCAAGTGGCGTTTTTAAAAGGGAGTTTAGAGAAACAAACATTAGTGCTATAGATACTATGACTACAATAAAATATGACTGGTTAGGTAGAATTTGGTAGATGAAAACGAATAGACCTTACCAGAATGTTAATAAAACTTAATAACTGACCAATCAGAACATCGCTAATTACGCGCTTGTCCTACAGTACAAACACATGTGTGTAAAGGCCAACTCAGACAGCGTCGGCCGACGCAGCCCGACGCGACTTGTTGTCGCGTCGGGTCTGTGTGAGTTAAACGCAGACGCGATGGTGTGCGTCGGGGGCAGTCGCGTAGTAGAATATTAAACATGTTTAATATTTCTCACGACGGCTTAAGACTGTCCCCGACGATA
>NW_022687459.1:168536-181672 GCF_011630105.1 Anneissia japonica | reverse complement strand
TAACACAAACGCACGTGTTTACGTACGCGCGTTTACGCGATCTTTTGTCAAACTTTAGCAATATTCATGGGGTTGGGCTTAGCAAAAAGGTCCATTTGAAGGTGACAAGAAGTAAAGAGATTAAAAGTGTGAAAGATTCTCAAGCGAATGGGAGATAACAATTATTCTGTACTGAAAATAATTTGCGTAGCAAGAAATAGTTGAGTGACGTGTCGAGAAATAAAATTGAGTATTCAAAATATTATAAAGATGATGTAAGAGGTGAAGGGTGTGAGTGTGATTGAAAGATAGGCCTGATATTGAAGCAATAGCATAATAAGACATTTGGAGATTACTGTACTCGGGAAAGTCAATAGAAAGTAAATGCATGAATAGCGGGAAAGATGGTGAGGTCAGCGGTTAGAATGGGGGGTAGTGTAGCAGATAGTTCTTTGAGGCCTAGTGTAGTAGACAACATAATAGCTATATATTAGAGGGATATAATAGAGAGAGGTGGGTGTCTGACCACATCAGAGGAAGACAGAAGAGAGAGAGACACACAACACGCCCCTTAATGGTCCTTCATTTCATATCTCCAGTTCTCTATAGTGCGACATGTGTGAAGAGGGACTTTGTTTTTGTAAACCCAATCACATCTTGTTTCCTTTGAAGGTGCTCAGAGCGCATGCATTTTGTAGACACACACCACGCTTTCTGTAGAGCACATTCTTTGTAAGATCATCCCAAAAGGAATACACAATATGAAGTCGCATAGGATGTTAAGTAAAGGTAATAAAATAGTGAAAGGATGATGTGCTAACGTCAATGAGGTAAAAAAAAAATATGTATAACTCTTTGGCAACATGATGGAAACATGTGTCTGCGTATCCACTACTATTCAGTAAATTGATTACTGTTCTCTCATACTGGCCAGACAGTTTCAAGAGATTTGCAATAGGCAACAAAGGATAGAAACTATGCAATACATTCACGCACGACGGCTTGACACCTAAGAAGTGATTCCGTGCCTGACGAAATTGTTAGTTGATATGGGCTATAATTATCCTAACCAATTCTAATTGATACTGTTAACCTCCCTAGCATCGTACTATTCTATTTCATCATCAAAAAGAGATCTCCAACGATTTCACAACGAGGGAATAAACTTGACATAGTAAATGCTGGAATTGAAAATGTGTGCAAACATAATAATAATATTACGTGAAGGTTGTTTCAATATCTGCGATTGAAATAGCCACGATGCAGACCATAATATTAGATGTGATAGTTGACATCATCGGCGTTCCATAATTATTAATTTAACGTTCTTAATTTCAGATTGGTTGGACAAGCAAGCAATACACACTAATCTGTATCGTTTAAATTACGTTTATAAAGGAACAGAATTATGCTGTTTGTTTACTGTGTCACGATGATAAATCAAACTGTGTTAAGGCTTTTGATAATGATACTAGAAAACACAAACAAAAAACGAGGGCGGATTGCTAGATTGTGTCTTTCGAAATTTATGCGTTAACATCAGATAGGTCTATATACTTAAACCGCAGATAAGTACGTATCATTGATCGCGCGTAGGCCTACAATTTGAATGGTAAACGCATCTATTTTTAATTGAGAACTCCATTAATGAGTAGGCCTAAAGAGCATCAAAATATAAGTAGCAGCCACGAAATCAAAATGATTAATTATAGGTAAGAAATTCATAAGATAGTATTTCTAACTCCACGCTAAGGGCAACCAAGCGATTAAGTTTCAGAATGTAATGAAATTGAATACTTACCTAAAACTAATTGTGTTTTAAATATACCCAGAGGTGAATAATCAGTAAAAAATATTGAAATAAGATGAACTGAACCTATAGATATAGTCCGATCGCCTGCCGTTCTAAAGCCGGGCACTTACTGCGCTCTATGGTCGTCTGCCAACGCGATTCTATGGGGAACGCAACGACGCGCGCGTAACGGACCGTTTTTACTGACGATCCGTTTAGCAGGCGGTGTCACGTCGTCTAGCACTCAAGCGGAACACAGTTGGATTCGTCGTATGACGCAGTGAATGAGTACTACTACTACTAAACCATCTTTTAAACCATCTGATCAGAGACGTATATGCCTAGCCTACACACAAGCATTCAGCCGCGGTCGTTCTACTTTTAAGTCATCAAATAAGATTTGTGTTAAACCAACAGACATGGCCTATTTCCAATGATTCGGTCCCATTTATTATAGCATAGGCAATGTTATTTTATTTAAATTTGAATTTGAACTTACAGATATAGCCTACAGCCTATATTCAGTCATTTGGCCTCGACATTCTAAGTAGGCCTAATGTTACTTTTAACAAGCCATCAGAAATGCTTCGTGTATATCTCTAGTTATAGCCTATTTCCATAACAGTTCCCGTCGTTTTAGATAATGGAAATGTCATTTTAAGCCACGGCGAAGATTCGTGTTAAACTTAAAATATAGCCTACAGCCTGAATCCAGACATTCCGCCTTGTCATGTTAAGTAGACCTAATGTTACTTTTAAAAAAAAAGTCATCAGAAATGTTTCGTGTAAACATCCAGCCTACATCAAGTAACAAGTCCCTGTCGTTCTAGGTAAAACACTGGAAATTGTAGTAGTTTTTATTTGACGTGACACTTTAGCCTGTCTCTTATACACATCTAGATGTGTATAAGAGACAGGTGTAGCAGATAGTTCTATAAGAGACAGGAAGCAATTGATTTCACATTCCATATAGACATATACGGTATGCGGGTATAGCACTGTATATTGGATTCACATACATGAAACAAAGATCAATGTGATACAATGTCTACTATTTAAACGACAAGACAGGATCTCCGAAGAGATGCTATTTTTAAGCCATTAGAGACGTTTCTTATTAAAACGCAATTTTTTTATATTCATTACGGTATTTCTTCACATGGGCCACATAAGTATTTTGATGTGATACTGCTCATCGACAGTGTGTGTGAATGTTAATATGGTTATAAGAACGCTCTTTCACAGCCAATCAGTATAGAGAGCTCAGAATGCTTATATTTATAACCTGACTTAAAGGATTAAGTAATACTCTCGTAAGTGCTAAACATACAAATCAAAATGAATTGACACTTAGAATATATATGTTGGGCTTAGTGTATTATACTACAAAGCCCTCGCTTGATTCACACCAGCGTAATACAAATGAGCTGCCACGCACGCAAGCAATACTGCGACTTGTAAGATTAGATCACGTTAGAGCGTTGCTTGCGTTTGCGCGCGTCAAGCGCATCTAAATTCTTATAGTGTGAACGATACCTAACATTGTTATCATCTAAACTATCTAAAGTCGCATATCTTTAAAGCGTTCTGTTCTGTTTTCTTCACTATTCACTTCGGAAAAATAAGCACACCAGCCAATACAGCTGGCTTCGTTGTGGATTATAAAGATATTACATGATGTATAAGTTTCATCTACAACGTGAGCCTGCAGAAGAGGATACACCAAACGTCAATTACCAGCATTGATTCGTAAAACTACTACTCAGGCAGATAATGTTTGGATGTGAATGGTTTGGCGCGTGTATGTGATTGGCAACTAGGAAGAGTTCTCTTAAGTGTTGCATCAGACCACTTTCAGATATTTACGCAGTAAAGTCATCGACCGAAGAAAAAGTTCTAACTGCTGTGAGTTGAATCAATGCTCGCGGAAGGTACGCATGTGCAATAGACAATGCAAGATTTGGTGATTGCCAAAACAACGAATGATTGACAGTTTTGAAAAATGTCTTGATTTTGTATAACTATTTGATATTCACTAAAGTATACTTAAATATTATGTAAGGTTGACAAATCTTTTATTGCAATGGTATTCTGAAAAGCCACAACGCCATTACAAAAAGGAAAGAATAGAGTTCTTCAGATATATTAAAGAAGAATTTTTTTTAAAATCAATTGCTGTATGTATAGAGACAAACCAAAAACCGTCTTGCGGTAAAGCTTTATAGATTGTGTATCAATTGCAAATTTTAAAGAAGGGAACTTTAGTGGAAAGTACTCGAGCCCGGCATTGTTGTTGGCCTTATGCTAGCCATGCAAGTAATATGAAACGCCATTAGTACCAAAATAGTTTATTTTTAATAGTTTCACTGATCAAAATTAGGGACTAGAATCGATGAGTAGGGATCAACATCGAAAACGTCAAGATCGAGTAATTCGTGTATGAATGTGTTCAATACAAATAAATATTTCTATCTATAGCATGCGACAGTTGTAGACGTTAGGTTCCATTCTGAATATACAATTAGTTAGACCCCTGAAGGGGACAAGCTTTTGCGTACATAATGACAAACGCAATAATTCACTCCTTTCAACACATCACATATCGCCTGATCATTGACCGCAAACAATATAGCCTTTGCGCGCTTAAGCCATGGATCATCATCTATAAGTCCCCTACATCAGCGCTCTCCACATCTTTTCAAACATAAATGTTTTTGTTTACGTACCGTTGTGTTTCCCTAATCGTGGCGTATGCATTGTTGAATCTCGGCTTTCTTGTTACAACTTTCTTATATTTCGAGGCAGCACTGAAAAACAATGAATTATCAATAAATATGGGATGATGTAATTTTACAGTAGGATTATACAAACATACATAATCGTATCGATGAAAAATAATATAATAAAAAGATATGACGTATGATATGATTTGATAATAAATATGATAGGCCTATATTGGATGATATATAATATAGACCTATGATAATATAATATCATATGGTATGAACTTCGTGCAATAATTTGGTTTACATGTATAATAAATTTGCTAAATACCATATCACACTATGTTATACTCTATCTTATATCATAGGTCTAACCATACCATATATTACTGCATACCATACTATAATATTAAATAATATATCATAGGTCATATGGTCATATAATATTATATCATACCGTACCATATCAAGTCATATCACATCATATTTTATCGTCTATATAATAAGTATCACATTTTATTACACAATAAAGTTTAAATATAATGTAGGCCTATGTACAATTTTAATGTATATTAAGGATTAATATATTATTAATACAAAAAGATGTCATTTAGTATGAAATGTGAATGAATTTATTTCATATAATAGCCAGACACGACCAAGCAGATACATCAATAGATAGGCTACATAAGATGATGCAAAGATGTGGATAACGATAATGCTAGCAGGATAATTCAGAGCATTAAACTTATTCCTTGAAAGTGACGTATGTAGAGGAGGCGTGAGCGGCAGCTGAACCTGACGACACATTCGAGCCTTTAATATTAATAGCCCTAGGATGCTTGATGAGAGCATTACATCGCCAAGGTCAACATCTGACCATCAACTTTAAGTGTTAAGCGTAAAGATTGACTTAGGCTGCGTACTGCATTGTAGGTTGCCAGTCTTGCGCAGTGTAATTACCAAATGTGCGAACACTGCCCGCGCAGTGCGAACAAACATTGAATTTTGGCTGCGCAGTGTCAGCATTCTAAAGCTGTCCACACTATCAAATTTTCTTTGACAAAAAAAACTGTTGTATGCCCATATATAGTCATGATGTGCTTATATATGGGCATGATGTGATGTCATCATGACCATATTTAGGCATAACATCTGATAGTAACTCTACTTCAACTTTACTTGCGTATTCGGGACTGTACAGTACGTTCAACTGTTCTCTGCGTAGTTCGGACTGTTCATCAATCTTTGCCTGCGCAGTTCGGACTGTTCATCAATCTTTGCCTGCGTAGTTCGGACTGTTCATCAATCTTTGCCTGCGCAGTTCGGACTGTACGTCGAACTTTGCGAAATACATTGGACTGTACACCAAACATATCCGTTGTAGTCGGGACTGCATGTTGAACTCTGTGTAGTTGGGGACTACGGTAAGAAACTTGCCTTCCCATCCCTAAGTTCATGGGTTCAAGAATAGGAATAATTCTCAAGACTGCACTACCTAAGATTCGTAATGAGAATTATTTTATAAAGCATCACACTATTTTCAATTTATCAAGGCCCCTTAGTATCAGCTTACCTTCAGGATAACCAGGATGGGTCCCCTTCTATAAATATGGTATAGAAATTAAAAATCAGTAAATTAATATTCATTTTATTGTACCACATTCACTGTACCTTGTGTATTATGTTGTGTTGTTATATAAATGCAAATGGAGAGAAAATCAAGAAGCATCTAAGAAAGAAAACAATATAGAATCATAAAACATGAAGATTAATATTGTATTCTCAAGGCAAACATAATAATATGCTAGTAAAGACCAACCGAAATTATTACGTTGGCTTTACTTTCAATGTTCTTATCTTACAAGCCATTAATCCACCAACTGATGCCTCACACGATCCGTACGAGATTTTTAGTGGAAATCATTAATGAAACAGATCATGATCATCATCATGATGATGATAAAACGGTGGATGAAGCCTTCCTCAAAATAAGCAGACAGAAATATAAGGTGCTGTGTTGAAGCATACACATTGGTTACAGCAGAATGAATTGGCTAATTATTCTACGAAATGTTAAATATTCACAAATAGCTCTACAGTAAAATATGCCTTTTTCCCCCGGCGGCAGTGAAGACTTGACTGGAAATGATCGGTCTAAGTATTTCCAGAAGCGTATCCGAATAATTGTTCGCGTTCATACGGTAGGATATTGATACAGTACCCATCGAACAATGAAATACTACTAAGGGTATTTCCGACGCTGTTCATATCTATTATGTTCTTCTCTTGGTTGCTTCTATTCGGCGCGGCGATAGGAAATGAAGGATAAGTCGTAGATACTTGCATTATTATTATTATTATTATTAATAACATTAATCTACTAATCAATGTAATGAGATACCGCATTCTGTATGTTTTTTTTCTTGGTTAAGGGTGCTGACCGGTCAGAGCGACCTATCTATAACTATATGGAATTGTCAAATGAATCTCTATTAATAATCCTAATTAATGGGTTATTTAGTGCAAGGTGTGAAAAGCTAAGGTGTGGAAATATTGTGATTAAATGCGAGTCTATTTATATAATCAACGAAAAGCAAAGTGTGAAAAAACTATGTTAAAGGTATTTAAATACTGATATTATTATTATTATTATTATTATTATTATTATTAAATTCATTATTAATATATACAGTAGTATAAGAATAATTTGAAAATAATAGTTGCCTAATAATGTGTATTATATAAGAATAGGCCTATCGTAATGTTATATTAATAACAATTATATATTAATAATAATGATGATGACGGACGACGATTAAGATGATGATAATGACGATAATGATAATTATGATGATGAGAATAATAATAATAATGATAATAATAAAAATAATAATAATAATAATAATAATAATAATAATGATAATAATAATAATAAATTAATTATGTCTGCTTATACGGTGACACCATTATAGTTATTACCCCAGTCATTAATTGGATCAAACATAATATGGATCACATACGAAGCTTTACGAAGCTCCCTGGAGAATATTCGATGACGTTGCAGCTAGCAATCAGCAACCTACGAGGGAACACTCACTTTTCTCGAGTGGAAAGCCACAACGTGGATAAGTATTTGCCCAAGGACACAAACGTGTGGTCACTAGCCTAAGACTCGAACAGCATTCAATTATAAAGTCGAAATAGCTTGGTCCACACTAGAGCAAATAAGAAACGCGTGCGCAAGCAACGCGTGCGCAAGCAACGCTACTACGTGCAGTAGCTTTGTCCACACTAGAGCAAATAAGAAACGCGTGCGCAAGCAACGCTACTACGTGTAGTAGCTTTGTTTTTATACTAGAAAAAATTAGGCCCCGTTCAGGACATGACAAGCGAAACTTTCGGTGTGAGCGCGCGAAATTTTGAAATGGCGGGTGGCAATTTTCAGCAGAGAAGAGGTGATGAGATCATGAGACTGATCTGATTTCGTTATGGTACAATAATATGGACGGAGGAAAAGAGCTTCTTGTGAGGAGAAACCCGATAAGGTGGTGTGTGCGCCAACTTTTTCAAAACATGTTTGAATAGTGGATAATAGTAGTCTAGTCTACCCTACCCGGGCCCAATGGTATCAGCTCAGTAGTAATGAATAGGATAGGCCTAAGTAGGTAGGAAGAGGATGCTCTCGGGGCCTATAGCCAAGCTAGTCTCTAATAACACTTTTATATTTTCTGACCGTTTCTTCGATATTCGTATTTAAACACATCTCTTCGCATATAATAATTTTCCAGGCATTTTCACGTATTGTACAGTATAGCTCTCAGTTGTTGACGGTTCCATGAATACGCATGATGTATCGGCGGAGCATTCATCGATTGTATTTTAATGTTGACCTTTGAATACGCAAAAAAGCAAGAGTTAACCTAAAGTTATATTAAATATTATTGTTACGTCACATTCTACATTTTTATTCTATTTACCATGTACTGACTAGAGGGTATGAATTTGAATAACGTATATATACTGTACTTACAAATTTATACTATACATGTCTTTTTTTATGCGTTAAGAGAATGGATAGATATAGTATTTTCACATAAAGCATTTCTTAAATTCTATGCTTAGTGTTGATGTATGAACAAGGCCATTTAGCTTTTTACCAGGGAGGTTGTACCGGCCGGTTTGCTATGGACTACAGCATAATTTAGCATCAACAGTACATTATCATCGCTATTGTTGTCCTTTGTATTGCGATGCTACCCTGGCTGATTTCATTATTAATGAAGTGATACAGACCATCAGATATGATCTGTGAATGCACATCAGCATGCTTCGTTGAATTGATGAGTGCACTTTGACGTCTACATACATCCATTGCTCCACCTATACATCTAGGTCTATCCATGTAGCAGGGGTGGCGCCAGGATTTTCCCGACGGGGGTCCGAGGTCCCCGACGGGGGAGGGAGAAATTCCCCCTACGAGGGGGAAGATTTCCCCGACGAAGTGGGCGTGGTCGAGCGTCGCTTAAAATGTTTCGAAAGTGGTCCAGGGGCGAAGAAGATGGCGCCACCCCTGCCATGTAGGTATACCTCCAGGCTCCATTCTCTATCCATCCATTCCTTAACCTATCCGAATCTCACAAACGCAGGTATATGCGTAGGTTTTTACACTGTCGTTTTGTGGGATATTAGTAACAACAATATTAAGGGGGTGGGGCTTAGCGGAAATGGCCATTATGCACAAGCGAAGTCGAATGACGGTAGCCTCCATCCACGATCTATCCATCCGTTCATGCATTACGCTATTCCTTTCGCAAACTGCATCAACCCTAATATCTACGCATAGGAGATACCTACGGAAGCCCGTTAGTGTCAACAGTGAATAAAAATTTCAAATCCGTTAACTGGCGGACGCCAGATGCCACTTAATTATCTGGCGGCCGCCAGTTAACTGATTTGAAATTTTTATTCACTGTTGACACTAACGGGCTTCCGTAGATACCGAATGACGCTAACATTAGTTAATGACCTGACTGTTTCTACTACCGTATAATTACTGTATTCACACTATGTTTGGGATTTCACCGCATGAAGCTAGCGTGTAATTGCTAGGCAACCGAATGGCGAACACGCACTGGATAAGGAATGACTCGACCATTTAGTGGAAGTCATGTTGAAGAGGACTTGAAACGCTGGCAAGTTGACACGTAGGAATTAATCAAGTTTGAAAGATGCTCAGTAATTTCCATTTTAGAATATTAGATCACAGCGTATCACCTAAATATTATAATTGGAACGAAGAGATTATTCATATGTGGTGAAATGATGGTAAGCAGAGGTAGGGGTTCGAGGATTTTGAATGAAGTGGTAAAGGACTGGGTAACAATTTCTGATCAACATAAGTATAATCATTAACATTGATCGTCATCAACAACTTATCAATTTCATCGTCGTCATCATCATCATTATCATCTCTATCAGCATCATTATCATCGTCATCATCATCAGCAGCATCATCATTATAATCACAAACATTATTATTTTATATGTATTAACATCAACCATCAGGTATTTCCCCTATTTTATCCAGAATTATCGTCAGTAACGCCTCATATAACAGTACCTTCAAAGAATTCCAGATTTTCCCTCATAGGAAATTCTATTCTATATACCCAAACCAAAACGAAAAATTAAAATGTTAATTTAAAATAAATACCGCGAGAAAATGTCATCATCGTAATTCATTGACAGTTCTTTGACGTACCGTTCACCAAAATAATGATGTACCGGTAGTTTTAATTACACAATTAATTAATACAATAAAGTTCTATCCATATTCAAAAGTCGGGATCATCGCCATTCATAATTCCATTTTTTACACAAACTAAAGCCGGCCACTCACTACGTCCGACGGTCGTTGATCGGCCGACGCGATTCTATGAAGAACGCAACGCCGCGACCGCAACGGTATTTAATGACGATCCGTTCAGGCTGCCACCGACAGTCAGCACGACGCAGTGAGTGCACGACTTCAGATGTGCTGTATTGATGTTACGACAATACAATACTCTCAGCACAATCTATTGTTTGTTGGATTAAGTTTGAAGTCCTACGATCGTGAGCAATCATAAATCGCATCATTCACAATTCAACAGAGGTTTTTAAAAAGATTTTAGATCAGGTATGTATTTGATATTTAAACCAGATTTAACCAAAAACAGAACATAAGTAGTCAAATTTATAAATGTCACACGCGAAGAAGTTGAAGGTCTATGATAAAAGCCACTCTAGGAATAAGATGGCATTAGTCAAAGTGCTGTTCCTGTATGTTGCCTTAATTGTGTCATACACTATAACTAGTAAAAACGGATACTCATACACGTTGCAACTTTTTGAAATTAGTACATCTGACCCGTTAAGGTGCATTCACCCGAATGTTCGAATCGGAAGCTTACCGAAGCAACAAAAATCAACCAGAAAATCGAATCAGTGTTTAAGTACAGGACGCTGGCGTTCGGTGCTTCGGAAACGCTTTAATTTAGGTTCGGATCCGATGTGAATGCAGCGTAGTCAGGTGCATTCCAAAGATGATCTTTATCACCTCTTTTGTTTTCACATTATTCAAACGAGATTATAGCGCCATCAACTGGCCAAGTATAAAATAAGCCCATGTTGATGATACTTGACTGTTACGGTTCTCGGGTTAGTGAAACTTATATGATATTAAGACAAAGCGGTTGCATCGGAGTATACAGTATATTGGTAATAAACTTAATTGAAAGTAGAACACCAATTACGCTACGAGTACCAAGACGCCATCTGGATTGTATTGGATTGGATTTATTCGGTGTAAACACCAAGGATAGCCCACGAAAGTCTAGATGAAGACTTATTTCCAGTGGGGTCATTCTGGTGGTGGTTGGGCAGTACACCGGGAGACAATCCCCTACTCTTTTCCGAAGAGTGTACTGCGTTCTTTAACGTACACATGGGCCATTGCACACGGGACCAACGGCTTAAACGTCTCATCCGAAAGACGGTGCGCTATTGTAACTTGTATTTCAGCCCTCTAGCTGAAACACAGGGATAGACAGCGATGGGAATTGAACCGGGGACCTAGAGATCTCCACGGTTCAGCACACACAACGGCTACCACCAGATTAGCCGACTGAGCTAAGCTGCTCTCTCCTGAAAACAGTTTAATGTACATTGGCACAATATAATCTGTCTTGTTCATGCAGGTGTATAAAATCCAGTCTAGATTATTTTATTAAAGTAGTGTTTGGTAGGATACATATTTTGTCTCAGGTACACTGTATAAAAAACTTAAATTGTAGAAATTTCATGCAGTAAACTGATCGTTATGGACGGAGAGCTCAGTGAATCCATTTGCAATAACGTCCTGGACAAGAGACTGAAATAAATTATTGCATATCCAAGGTACGTCACACCATAACCATCAGTAAGTGTAGCTGAAACCAAGGCCTCATTCCTACCCTCATCCACCTGCCTCTTTAATTCAAAAAAGTAATTTATTATTATACGGTCGTGTGAATAAATAGTATAGGCGTATTCTAGTAACAGAAGGATGAGAATAAGGACTTCTACAGCGATCAAACCAGTGACCTTCGAGAGTACCGTTCCATCTGGGCTAAACCACCGTGGTGGTTGTCCCAACGCAGTATCCCCCTTGCCCAGGATCGCCGACAACACATTGTCATAATCTGTTGTACGTGAGAGCACAATAGACATTTTCAGCCTATCAAACTTGTTTAAACAACAGACCAATCAGAACATAAAGGAGTGACGCACTTGTTCCACATCGTACATTTATGCTGTCGTTTTTGGGGGCCTTAGCAACAATATTCAAGCGTTGAGGCTTAGTGAAAAGGTCTATACAGTATCAGCAAAAATCACAAAAGATTTAGGGTATAACACTATATTGATAAAATATCATTTCCTTTCGTCCTTTCTACTATTTAAGTTAATTTCTATCACTACAATAAAGAAAGACTTCCAAGGACGGTAATATGAAATAAAAGCGTTTGATTCAGAATGTGAACGAATACAAATGAGCTTAATTTGGCATAAGTGTGTTTTTAACTCGCGTTTAGATGAGTTCCATCAGGTTCTGAAATCTGAGCTCAGTCCGTATTCATGGTATTCTCTCGCCATCGTGTGAAAAGACTGTATCTCCTAATCAGGAATCGTACAGATCGATCGCCTGCCAAGATAACGCAAAAACGATGCATATTCAAACACCTGGGGCTGTAAAATATCTCGGATGATACGGTATGTAACACGGTTTCACCGTTACCCATCTTATCCAACACAACGATTATTGAATATTGCACGGGTCATGTTATTAACATTTCCTTGCTGAAATTGCTATAGGAACACACTTGTCTACATTACTAGCCTATTATGGAGTTTCACTAGTTTAAAAAGTCTATATGTACAACATACGGTACGCATGCATAATCTTATACTCATATTATGCCTATATATAGACATATATATAATATTAAAATTGCGTCTGCTATATAATTATATATATATATATACATATATATAAATCATGTATGCTGCATAGCACTGAACATAATATAAATATAAACGAATAGGTAAATCAGCACTGTTTC
>NW_022687459.1:164724-168124 GCF_011630105.1 Anneissia japonica | reverse complement strand
GTGTGTATGTGTGTGTGTGCATATTTACCTGTATTGGTCTATTCTACAAGCTTACATATTTTGTATATACATGCAAAGAATAAATATTATTGTTAGTGAAACGTAAGAGAAGAGAAATCTGACTGAATGAAAACCCTGAGACCTTTTGCATACATGGCAAAAGCCTTAATATTTCTTAGTGAAAGCATTTTAACGTCTTTGACATTAACTGAAATCCACCCTCCGACTATGCATTAAAGAACAGCAATTTGGATCTATCTTATAGACCTATTTTTTTTATACATTTAGAATTATATATCCAAGAACAATTTAAGCTGTCTGAAATTTCCCTTTTCATAATGTTTATAGGACTCCTGTATGTGTCGGTATTTAACCAGGTTCTTAGATGCTACATAAACGCAGCACAGTTAGTTTATTGCAAGCCAATAACACTCGGCACTTATGCCTACCCTTACCAAATGCGCGTCCCAAGACGGCCATATTAGTTTGATGTAGGAAGTCTAACATCCCACTGTCTACTGTATACCAATATAAATGCTATTACGATCCTTCAGCAGGCTTACATCGATAGGTGCTATTAGCCGATTATAAAGCAGTTTGTACTTTCATCAGAGTAGACCCCTTACGACATACCTCAATGTTTGCGCTACTTGTAATAAACAACGCAAAAATAAATGTGAGTTGCCTATAGGTCCGTGTTTAAGATTATTTTCTTAATGTTTCCCATCTCAATACTCACACTGCGTTACACGATTACCGACCGATTAATCCGTGCGTCGCACTGTTTGATCTGAACTCTTGCCTGACGAGACTGAGGCGGGCCGTTTGTTAAAAAGTTCCATAGGTAATTGACTGGTCGCATCATGGTCGAAATACAGTTGCGTCGGCATTGCGCCTCGTCGCGTTATGGTCGGAATATTACAATTGCGCCAATCAAATAATAGTGTGCACAATGTGAAGCCATATAGCCAAATGAAGATTTAGAAAAAGCAAAAAGACTGGGGAGGTCCCACCTAAATCATTGAAAATAAAAAACAAAAAAATAACAAAACAAATATCAAGTGTACCAAGTGTCACAGACCGTGAAACAACAGCAACCATTTAACTATTTAAGTTGGCTGAAGAAGGCAAAAGTGTCTGTTGATTTGAAAATATCCAGAGTAAGTGAAAATTATTATGTTGAAACAAAGGTTTTAAAATTGTCTACACATTAATTTATTATTCAATAATGATTGCAAATAATGTGGTAAATAAAAGCCTAGGCCATAGGCCTACTTAATCAGTTATCGAGTAAGCAATGGATTTTCGTACTCAGTAGTGTTTGAAAGTCTTGTATTTCTGTAGAGTTCCTACAGACTTCCGTAAAGCAGGCTATAATCCGATTTTGAACCCTAAAAGGGTCATAAGTCACAAAAGATCATGCTAAACATTATTATGGTAAATATTGCCAGAGGTCGATGATCTATGCTTTATCCAATGCCATGTGAGCGTTAGTATACGCAACTGTCGTGTATATACAAATGCGCGAAATATCAAAATGGCGCGAATGGTAAAAAAAAAGGCGCTAAATATCAATAAATGACACGAGAAGTAAACATCTTTCGAATCCTTTTTTTTTCTACGAATTGGACCTGGATTTAGGCCTATGTTTTAATATGCACTTGCGCATAATTTTGATGGCTATAACTACAGAAATTTATTAACCGTATAATTGGAAAACAAATTACATTTCGTTCATTTGTCACTTGAAAAACTCGGAATTAATTTTCTTTTAAGTAAGACTGATGTGTTTGTGAGGACAATTAAGACGATGGTACATAATAAGAGGTAGTACTATTCATCCGCCTGAAGTCATATGCATGCTTGTTTAGATTGGCCTAGAGTAAACATATACAGGATAAAATCATTAAGTTTACGTAGTATGTATGCACCGTGATTATATATTCATAAAAATCTATAAGCTGGGGCTATTTTGGGATTTCTAATCGTGCAGATTTTGATAATAAATACAATGGAGCTAATTCAGACTCGTATAATAATACTAATAGTAATGCAATGATGATAAAGACGATGATTAAGTTATATAATAATACTAATAATAATAATAATAATAATAATAATAATAATAATAATAATAATATTGATAATAGGCCTAGCAATAATAATATTTAATAATAATAATAATAATAATAATAATAATAAATAACATTTATATAGCACAAAAGACAGTTAGTTCGAATCGCTTAGAATTCCCAGTCCTGTAAACAAATCAAAAGAACACTGATGCGTTTTGAGTTTTGATTTGAAAATGTTGAGAATATTTTAATTTACTATTAAAATAATAATATAAATAATAATGATATGTAATAGCCTGCCGTAGGCAGCGATGTGTCGTGTATGAAACAGGGGGCAGTGGAGCTAATGCAGGTTCGTATGATTGATTATAATAATGATAACAATAATAACAACACGAAAAACGACTTCTTTTAATAATAATTAATGATAATAACACAAAAAACCCCGATAAATAATAGTTTATCGTAGACGAGAATATGTTGTATGTGACACAATTGGACATGCGTACACAACACAAGCGTACATTTCCGATTAGCAAATCATATTTCCTAAATCTCAAAAGAAAATAATAAAGAAAATAATGTGATATATGTCTAGGAGTGAGTAGGTATTGTTAAATGTAGATCACTTTTTCCATAGTTGTACAGAAAGCAGCATGCATGTAAAGAGATTGCATTGAGGCAAAAGTATACTACCAAGGTCTATTAATTGATACCAAAAGCTTCAGGTTTCACAGCACATCATCGCTTACAACTTCTTAATGAAGTACCTCCACTAACCTGTCGCACTAATGAATGATCTCGGTGATACCATGGTGATACTAATAACTGAGGAGGCGGACAACGTGAGTAAAATTCAAAAGTTTGTACAACCATAGAGCTTCATGATCTAACAATGTTAAGGTTAAATTCGCTCTCCTCTCTATGCAGTCCGAGAACATGGTCTAACCAAGCATAGAATTAAGCCAAAATCCCAGAACTACAGAACACGCAACGTACAAAACAAGTATATAAAAACGTATGAAATAAGGCTTATTATTGCCATTATTTATTTAAAAGGAAATACGAAGATTCGAGCATATGTTGAGTTAGTTGAAGGATCGTAATGATGGGCGCACGTATATCCCAATTAACATATTACAAGATCAAGTCGACAAGATAAGGATAAAGACGAGCAGGAGCTCTCAAAATATAAATGAAATATCCTTAATACACGTCAATATTTCTTATATGTTTGCTCTGCATATACATAAATAAATAATATATATATATATATATATATATATATATATATATATATATAACATAAAGTAACAAAACGTGTT
>NW_022687459.1:112445-164262 GCF_011630105.1 Anneissia japonica | reverse complement strand
CACTAAGTCATGGGACATTTTTGCGCGTATGTAAAATATGATATTGTCGAACGTTATACCACATTATTATACAACCTTTCTACTAATTCGATAGTCGAAAAAGAAATGTTTCCACTTACATTACATGCGCCATTTTCGACGAATTCCCGTTCACAACAACGAAGGCCCACTGAACGTTATTGAGTCCTGGATGCTACACGAGTAGATACAGCGCGTATTTCGCATTATTCGCTATTAATTCCGAGACCGTAGACAAAATCATGTAGATGGACTGAGAAACATGCCGCGATGTTCCTACCGTTTTCATACTACTTTGGTTTTTAATTGTAAAATGGGAGGAGTTGCCATTTGAAGATGTTAGCAACGTGCGAGGGCGCGCTCTGCGTCTCTAACTGCTCTAACCCAACAGGCGACGGCGACGAATAATGGAGTCAAATTTAAATTAATTGTGACATTGTAGAAATACATAAATTGCAAATATTGATTATAAGGTATCTGTTGTAAATGGTATATAACCAAGAGAATGACGGATGGATAAACGGAATGGACTAGACCAAAGTCGATTAATCTTATTTGGATTAGTATTTTCTACAATTTTAGCCAAGTCTTACTAAAATAATAATTATTAAAATAGTTATTATAAGATATTTATCAATATCTTCATCGACATCATCATAATCTTTAACTTTATCATCATTCTCATCATCATCATTATCATCATCTTTATCATCATCATTATTATCATCTTCATCATCATCATTATCATTATTGTCGTCTAATATCATTATCATTATCATTATCATCATCTTCATCATCATCGTATATTTCCAATTTCTTTTGCAATAAATTTATTTTGAATCCTAATCTTAAACCATGATGATTATGATCCTTCTCGTCATTATCATTATCATTCATTATACCCTATTATAATATCATCGTTGTAATCCTGCCTCTCCTCCCCTGTCCTCGTCCCTAATGCAGACACAACAAACAATTTAGACTATTGTTAGAGTACCGTCTGTAGTTAAAGAGAATGGTTAGGCCATCTAGGCGACAGTTCCTATATTCAATCAACCAAGTATAGCCTATACTCCTGTAAGTATGCTATGATTCATGCGAAGAGACCTTTAATTTATAGCAGTAATCAAATCGCAATCGGTCAGAACGGATATGTAGCCACATATAATTCATTTTAGACGTTACAACAATTACTCCCGTCATTATCGTAATAATTAAGTAAACGAACAAAAATAAATTTATTGTCATATTAAGTGTGTATTTATAAGCCGTTAAAATGAAGAGTAACGTTTATAGGTAGTGTTAAAATTTAAAAAGCTGAGATAATCTATGTTGTATGATAGCAAATGTTAAAATGTGACTTATAATAAGTGATATAATTTTAAAAGGCATAGGCCTATGTCAGTTAAGCTTCATGAACGAGTACTTTCTCAGTGAATGAATATCCGTTATAAAATCAAGATTGTATTATTATTATTATTATTATTATTATTATTATTATTTATCATTATTATTATTAATACAAATAATATTACTATGATTATAATTATTATAAAAAAAGTAAACTTAATCAAAACATAAGCTCGAATAATTGCTTGTATAAACGCTTTTCATGTTGTTGAGTGTTTCATATATTATTGCATTATCCTTTTGCATTGCCCTTGCATTATGCAAAATAGTTTTCCTCTGTATAATTTTACAATAAAATGGGCTGATTTTAGGGTAGTCACCTTCACATTGAAAAAAAAAGAGAAGGTGAGGCCGCTGTATAATTCCTAAATGTGAACAATGATGATGGTGATAGCCAGGTGATAGCCTTGTAATCACGCCCTCTGCGGCTCAAGTGTGAACGCTACTGAGTCACTTGTCTAAACAAAGGTAATTTATCACAAATCGCTTGATGCTAAATCAAAGGATGTGAATCATGATGCTCTATTAACCGAACGATATGCTTAATCTCTGTCCACACACAGTTGTATGCCCATATATAGCCTTTATGTGCCTATATATGGTCATGATGTGATGTCATCATGACAATATTTAGGCATGTCGCATGATTTTGTCAAATAAAATTTATCTGTACAGACATCTGTTTTTACTACTACTGTACGATTTTATCGTTTTCCCATGACTATGACGTAATTTGATTTGATTTGTGAAAATATTTTTTTATCGTATACAAGATAAATCGTTATCGAATCGTGTGAGTGAAAACTTCTCTTAATTATTTCATTTTAAATATGAACATTTGCTTTTTAACTTTTTATCAATCGTTATCGTCATAGTGTAAACAGGCGTTTAAGCACAGATATGTATATCGAATTTTCCACGTTTTTAATGAGCTTCACTTTGATTCAAATCATAAGTAACAGATAATGCTCAAATTGCTGTAATCTTTTCATTAAATAAAATCCAGGTTCATTTGTATAATTCGCCTTGGTGTGTCTTTATACAATTACTGTTGCATCACGAGACGCAGGATATACTGAAAATATGGATATTAGATAATAGACCTAATTATTGTTATAACAAACTTTAATAGTCGAGCAAATTGAATACCAACGTTTGCAATTAACCTTATTAATGGACCGTGTGCAATCCGGCATTATACTGGCTTGACTAGGCCTAATCACCTATGTGGTTTGCTACTATTTTGTGTTGCTGTGCAATGATATAGCAATGCGTTGACATTAGACAGGGATAACGCAGCTCAGTGACCATTGTTAATTCTCCAGCAGTTAATTCCTCTAATGTTAGAGCATTTTTTTTTCAAATGTTATATTATGTCTACTTTTGTTGTGAGAAAGAAAAAAAAAACATATTAACTAATTATCCCATTTTTATTCTTATTTTATTTATTGTTGCATTATTTATTTATGATTCCAAACTTTGCCACTGCTTCTTTTGATTTGTTTACTCGTTCTGTGCTTGGGTTAAGCAATGATCACGGCTGCTTGTGGGTTGGGAGGTGCCTAAATACGTGGGGTGCAGCGCTTCGTATCTGCAAAGAAAGGCGCTTTACAAATGTTCTGAATGGATTTGATTGGATTGTATATAGCCTGAACATGTTGGCAGCGGCAGTGGAGTATCTACGAATTACTAATATGAGGGAGGTGATGCTGATGGTACGGTCCACAGACCTGTAGACACACCATCACTGGGTAGTCGTGTAGTGTGCAGACACACGGCTCTTCAATAGTGTAGGCCTATTAAATACGTTTATATCCAAGCATCTGGATACATAAGCTCACTGAAACATTTAGTGTCTATGTGGAACAGACATTCGTAATATTAATATACATTGCAAACTTTAAACACAACTTGTACTAATTTGGAATTTGTACAGTCATAAACAAATATTTCAAAAAGGAATCCTTCTCTCGAGATTACTTAAGACTCGCGTAAAAGGGCGTTTTCCGATGTCTAGTCAACTGACCATCATCTTCAAGAATTCACTGACCTTTTTAATCTATAAAAAGCTGAATCACAAATTTAAGGCAACTGGTAACGTGACCGTTTTGTCGGAAGGACGTTATTAGACTGAACAAAGTGATCTAATTGGGTATCTACTCTCACCGATATACCTAATTATATTAATTGGAGTGTAGCGTAACCTGTAAAGGGTGTGTCGTGCTCTATCTCCTAGTGTTAGCAAGATCGTGAATTGATACAAACGCCTTAAATCTGAACTTAAAATACTTTTTAAAGCTTTAAACTATATATCTATTCGCTTAGTTTTCGGGGGTTTTTTTTTATTGGGTTTCTTTATTTATATTTTGATGCCTTGTAATTGTTTTGCTTTAAAAATGTAGGTCTTATAAAAAAAAACCGAATACTAAGTATATTTCTATCCATCTGAGTCATGATATGTTTCCTGTATTGCTCACGCTAATTTGCCGGTTGGCTTTAATTTGCAGTCGAATGCCTGCATCCTAAAGGCTGTGACAAGCCAAAGAAAGTCCCGTCACGAACCCGGGAACACTCTTGCAAGTTACGGTACTTGTTACACCTATTTATTGCAAACTTTAAAAGGAAAATGTCGTTTTTGAGTTGCGTTACGCGGAATAGACAAATAGTGATTCTTACGCTCTTAGTGATAATAATCGGTAAGTCAATATATTCTGCATTGTTAGTCTTAGTATTGCACCTCAGTAAACTTTTGTAAACTATTATAGCAAACCCTCGGTTGCAATGCTCAAAACAAGTAGCATATTTCGTTGTTAGGCCTAACTTTGAAGATTATGTTGGATACATATTTTCACCAGTTATCACAAAACAGTAATTAAAACAATCCGCTAATTAACAGTTGCACCTGATAATGCGTTTAATAATAAAAAAAAATAATTATAAAATAATATGCGGCAGATATTGGAAGAACGACATTTTTTTCCAAATACGCATATTTTTAAAAGTCTGTTGAACTACCGGTAGTTTTTTTTTTTTTTTTTTGACAGAATTTAGCAAGTTACTATCAAATTAATAAAGCGACAGTGTGCCACAGGGGCGGATCCAGAAAAAAATGTGGTAGGGGTCGGTTGCGACGTGTGTAGCACTGAATGGGGGAGGGTGGGATGTTGATGTTTGAGATTTTTGTTTAGAAATGCTTGACCATAGACATGGAATTTAAATCGAAAATTAGATTGTTTTGGAATACCGTGCTTCCCTTTCTCATTTCTTTTCTCTTCTTCACTATTTTTCCTTTTTTGCCGAGTATCCCCAGTGGTCACCCTGTACCATATCCGAAGGAAAACTTGTAAAACTTTTCGTTGATCGCGCAAGAGACGGACTTGCAACGCATCGTAATGAAACAGCGATAAGGGGAAACAGCTTCATGACAAATTCAATTCAATTCAATAATACATTCTATTGCAGACGACAAAATACATTAAATATTACAAAGTCCGGGGTATTAAAGTAAAACTTTTAACTGCTAAAAATACTTTATTAAAATGGAATCCATTCATATGCCTGCATACATTTTGTTGTCGAGATTTGCTCTAATCTTCTTAATTTCAACAATGAAATTCCGGAAACATCACATCATTGACACGCGAATGTCGCGTGATTGTCACAAACTTTCTCTTTTATCCAAAAATGGCGTGCATTTCGATACTTTCGATACATTTCGAGTATGTATTATAATATCCTTTCTCTTTTATGGTTTGTACATATCTGCAACACCCACTAATTCGAGGCTACCTTTATGACCTGAAAATGTTAAGCACCCCTGGAGTTCAAAACAACGCTGCCCGTATATGTACCGGTGTTACTCCTATATTGCTTAAATGTATTTATTCATTCAATCAGACAACCTGTTATAATTAAATTACTTATTATGACTTAAAGCTCTCCATCTGAATGAACCATCATATTTGCGCTCAATGCTTCCTAATATAGGCTACTCCATCTCGCCGTCTCCGCTCTTCCACTCAAAACTTTTTGTCTGTCACCAAGTACCGTACCAAAAACTCCGGTCAATGTTCTTTCACTTATATTTCTGCCTTTTTTAGAACCACCTTCCAAATAACATAACTTCTAACTTTCTTTGCAACTTTAAGTCACAACTTAATACCTATATCTTTTCCGGTGACTATTCACATGCGTTGCACCTTTGGTCTTATTTTTTGGAATGGGCGCCATATAAATGAAGGAAGAAAAATGCCTGATATTACTGGCCTACAATATATCATAAAATGACTCAATAATATGCATTTCAGTGCTCGTAATAAAATTCATTCCTAAAAGTTCAGATTTCGTGCAATAAGTTCAAAATAAGCATGAGCTTAAATCAGATACTGACAGAGCCTCAATGTATAAATATCATATAAAAAGTATAAACTAGGGTCAATTAGACGCTTAGTGTCAGGCTATCCCGTCTCCGAATGGAACAGTCCACTGGGGTTATATACTCATTCCTTTAACCTGAGCGTCATTTAATAATTGTGAAATGACATATCCCTTTTGACGTTTTGTTGGCACTTTCACGAAAACTTAAACTCTGGAATAGTTTCTACACTGTCGGTCTGCATAATAATTTGAAGGGAGAGGAGCTGTGCTTTGTGGCCAGTGACGAGTTATGGGGTTATAAGTGAAGGGCCTTTTCAGGCACCAAATAACTGAAGTTCCCACCTTATTTTGCCAGTTAACCTCCTTAATCGTCGAGCATATCCTCTACGACTTAATCTACGCACTCCCCTCATCATTCCCCATGCGAATATTCGACTATATATTCGAATTAAAATTTTTGCTAAAATGATTTTGTTTGGAATAAAAATATTAATTTCGTAGTTTAGTATATTAAAGTAGGTATCGTTTGATAGACAAGTTAAACTTGTATGTGCGTAGCATTAAAACAGTGAAAGTAGGCCTACTTGTTGTTGGGCATAAGCACTGTAGGCCTAATACATTGGCCTACAAAATGACTTCAAATTACATTAGATGACATCTGACCTAAATCTTAACCGCGTTAAATGGGGATTTCCAATAAATTTTCATCAATTTCTGGTCCAAACATTCCGATATCTTTTTCGGGTCGGCATAAATTTAAGTCATGATTGCCAAAAATAAAATAAAAAAATGTTGAGCCTTCATTGTCTATAAGCATATTTCTTTTTTATGTAGGCGTCACTTAGAAATTATGATGTGAAAACCATTTCAATCATGGGTGTTTGATATAAAAATGCTGTACATTACTGTGTCAAAACGTCTTAGTAGGGGTCTACAGAATATTTACAAAAAGTAATCCTATATGTCTCGGTATGCCGTCCCCGGCAGATGCACAAACGTACAAAGGAGGATACGTTTTTTTTTTGTTATTATTATTTTTTTTCATGACAAAGCACAATCTATTGGCACGAAATGTGTCTCTATAGTTTGTGCGTAAGTTTTTGCCTTTTCATATTTTATTAAATTTTTTATATTATCAATACCTTGGTTTTGATCCAATCGATTCGGCGATAGCGTGTAGCGATTGTATGTAAACCAATAACTTATGGAAACTTAATAAAGTGATTAATAATAGGCCTACGTGTCTTAATACTTAATATTTACGTCTATTTAAATTTGATCTTTTGTTACGGTTTACAGAGTATGGGAATGGACTCCAACTGTTCGCTAGCGGACCAAAGCAACCTGTTTCAGTCGGAAAAAATGCTATACTTCTCTGTTCATACTCTCCATACGTTCCTAATGTGGACATAGCGTGGTCCAAGACTATACCTGGTACTTATAGGAAAACGAACGTGATAACGAAACGGAACGGACGTGTTTCGAACAGCGTTGGATTTGATCGTATGAGCTTTGAACCATATAGTCAGGCCAACATGGTCATCAGAGCTGTCGAAATGAAAGACAGTGGTACTTACATTTGCGAAGTAACTGAACCGGGCTACCATCCAGTGTCGGCTGAGGCAACTCTCAAAGTAACACGATGTAAGACTTAATACTGTATTATTCATTTTGGGACAATTTCAATATTATTCAGGGTCTTGTCATATTAAAATAACTAGTTATACAGTAATATCTCCCTCATACTTAATACATTATATGAATTAATATGATTTTCTTAATTAAAATTTGTCATAGGAAAAAAACCTAAATCCGATATGCGTCTTTCTACCTCCTTAAACCGCATTTGTTTCTTTTTAACAAAGCTGCCGTACAGCCACCCCAACAACCAACAAGACCACCAAACGCACGACCAACCTACCCAAGAATTAACGTACGTACGGTAAATGTCAGACCAGGTGGTGCCGGTGGAACCGGAACTGGTGGAAGACCGGGAACTGGTGGCGGTACTGGAACCGGTGGTACAAACCCGGGAACTGGTGGCTTTAACCCGGGAACTGGTGGCTTTAACCCGGGAACTGGTGGCTTTAACCCAGGAACTGGTGGCTTTAATCCTGGAGCTGGCGGTGCTGGTCCCGGTACAGGTGGCTTTAATCCAGGAACCGGTGGAGTTGGTCCAGGAACTGGAGGAGTTAATCCCGGAACCGGTGGCTTCAATCCCGGTGCCGGTGGTGCTGGTCCCGGAACCGGTGGCTTCAATCCCGGTACCGGTGGTGCTGGTCCCGGAACCGGTGGCTTCAATCCCGGTACCGGTGGTACTGGTCCCGGAACCGGTGGCTTCAATCCCGGTACCGGTGGTACTGGTCCCGGAACCGGTGGCTTCAATCCCGGTACCGGTGGCTTCAATCCCGGTACCGGTGGTACTGGTCCCGGAACCGGTGGCTTTAATCCTGGAACTGGTGGTTTTAATCCCGGAAATGGTGGATTTAATCCCGGAAATGGTGGATTTAATCCCGGAAATGGTGGATTTAATCCCGGAAATGGTGGATTTAATCCCGGAAAAATCGTTTTAATCAATCAATCAATCATTAATCAACTAATCAACCATCAAACAAATCAATCTATCTATCAATCATTTAATGAATCATTTATAACGCATTATACGATGTTTCTATGCGTGTCGTGTCGTGACAGAAATTAAACATGTGACCCGTCCACTGACTAAGCCTCTAATTCTTATTTCTTATCTTTGCTTTTTTTTCCTTTTTTTTTTATAGCGTTCATCGGTGATGGCGGTTCCTCGGGTAAGTTTAGCCATGTTTTTATTCTTAATTAATAAACTTACTCTCTCCCAGAGAAGCTAAGGTAACTGAACACAACTGCATTAGAATGAATAGGTAACGGAAAAAATCTAGAAAATTCTAAGAAGTATAATTAAAATATTGAATTGCCCTAAGTCTATTAAAAGAATCAAGTTTTGCTGAGTTCGTTACGGCACTGGACACCACTATTTCCACACCCGCAGATTCATCAACATTATTTATATATATTTATAGCAATACCGGTATAAAGTTTACCTCTATTATATCATGATTTCTTAATTAAAAAAGTATCTCTCTTCGGAGATCCCGTCTTGTCGTCAAATTCTTAAAAAAAGAGGGCGTATCATATTAAACTGACTTTACTAAAATCTAATTGATTACCAGCCATTTTAATTGCCCACTGTTCTAATTTTTTGAAGAAAACATACCAAGAATATCAATTAAAATGCTCCTTTCAATTGAGAGGTAAACAAAATGTTTAGACATTAAAATGTATACATTATTTTTTTACACAGGTGTTTGTGTCCGGCCAGTTGTTCTTCTAGTGACGGTAATGCTCATTCTTGGTGGCGCCCTTTTGTGACAGCGATGATTATTATTTTTCTGTAGTAATAATACATTGTTTACATTTACATAACTTGTAAATATTAATTATTTTGTCTTCAGTAAATGTGAAAACATTGCCTTTGTTCTCCTCCACATTTGTAACTTTTCACCACAATGCAGTGTCATAGGATCACAAGCTTTGGAATCAAAATGCTGTTGTATATATAAAACTCCCCTTCGGCCTACATTATGGAACAAGGTGACAATCAGTATATATAATAATTGGAAATTATTTTTAGTATTAAAAAAATATATAATTATATAATAATTATCAATACTGTATTAATCCAATATATAATTATTATTACTTTAATTGGTTATACAATTGATTTTAATTATTTATATAGACCTACTTATATAAATATATATATATTTATATATATTTTTATATTATACAATTTACAATATAATTAGAGAAGGTTGTCACGGATGAGACTAGTATTAAATAAAACTCTTGGGAAATCTACGTTTGATATTAACGATTCATACTAAAAAAAGTTATCCTTCACATTAGATAAATACAAAAGAAATGTCATGATTTGATTAAATTACATATGCAAAATGTAAATTTCTTACATACAATACATCATATTAAATAATGCATCAACATACAAAGCGAGTTAAAGACTATAGATAGGCCTATGTATGTATAAGCAATAACGTATTGTAACTTTTTGTGTAAACTCCGGTCATTTTTGTACAATAACGAATGGGATATTTGAAAAACATTGTGCATTACGCACGCATCGGTGTCGTGTTCATTGAAGCACCTCCCCAATACCCGAGTGCCATTACCCCCACCAAAAAAGTTCCCTTACCGCCGCCCCCGCCTACCCACGCTACAGGTGATTCCCCCACTGGAAAATTACTTATAAGTCACCTTAATTTAATTTAATTTATTTCAACCTTCCCCCATTTTAACATTCATCCCCCACCTCATGCCAATACTCCTACGCTACTGGCACGCATGAACCGATATTTCGGATACTACAATTGCATGAATGTCTTCCCTGAGCAATTACTACTGACCTAATTTGGTGTATTTGCATAAACAAGCCTGTGAAAAAGTAGATAGCGGGCCGTATATTTTCATTTTTGTAGCTTCTGTTGCCATGAATGTGATAGAATATATAATTAGCTCCAACAGCGTCTCTACAATTTAACCCCTTATCACAACCCTCCATCAATTTTCCAAGCTCTAGCTTGCTACTTGAGGAGCAAGGTCAATTAAAGAAATCTAATTAAATGTATAGAGTATTTAACTTTTCCCTGTCCATCAAAAATCAAAAAGCATTACTCATACATTTTAACTGCTACCCTCACGTCGGCACTGTTATTCAGAAGGTTGTTGACATTTCATTTTAATTATTTATTCTGCCAATAGTGAATTTCCATAAGGTATTGAGGCAATATGGTCATAAAGTCGGCGAAAATAATAATTGATTTTCTTTAGCCGTTTTATAGGGCTCCTCATGAATGGCATACACGGCTGCCTGATATTATATTTTAAGATCTGAATGTATTTTAATGAGATGAGAAACACGCGGAGGAACCAATTGAACTTTGGTTAGTACTTTTTATGATGGCAACCACAAAAGAAAGGGCTATGCTTGTTCGAGCAAAAGAATGACCCGAGTGCCATTTCTGGTCATCAATTAAAACAAGACGGCAGGGGGCGGGGGTGGGGGAGCTTGGCTACTTTGGTCCAAAGCCAATACCTAGTTTAGCCCACTACGGTATGAGTGAAAAAATATAACAAAAATGATGTTAGGTACCACCAAGGCTCATATCAGATTTATATGCAGACAAAAACACTGAGTATGTTTAAAAAAGCGCCCTCATGGGGGAATATTATCAACCAACAGAATTAATGCAATATTTTCATTTAGAAGGACAAATGCCTTTTAATTCGTCTTTCATTTTCAAAAACAATAATATTATGTATGACATAGTACAAAGATCTACATAATCCGTCATTATTATGATTAATATACAATATTACTTTTTATTTTCTAAACATAATTATGAATTTATGATAAAAGTCAGGATTATGAATTCTTTGGTGTTATTTTTACTTCTTAAAACAAAAAAATTTCATTTTAAAACAAATATTCCACATTTAGAATAATAAATTACTGTATTATATTACCATATAGATTATACAGTATCATACTAAATATAAACAAGAAGTGATATAAAAATATGTACATCAACCTGTTAGTTCCCATCCTAACTTTTATTTTTTACAGATATGTACACACTAAATATAGTTTAATTAATTAATGATAAAAATTATTGATACCATGTTAGTCAAAATCAAATACAATTTCAATCTATAAAACATAAGAATTAAATAATGTTAATATAATATAATTTAAGAATTGCTTGCTATTGCTATTTTACACAAACACTAAAAAATTTTAAACCATAAATATTTAATTATAATAATGGTGATAATTGTAGTGGATGACAATGACGATGAAAATGAAGATAAATAAAGAGGATCATGATGATGATGACTATAAGAAGAAGATGATGACGGTTATGATGATGATGTGGTGATGGTGATGATGATAATGAAGATGATGATGCTGATAGTTGAGGTGGTGTTGGTGATTATGATGATGACGACGACGATGACGACGATTATAATGATGGCAAAAAATGATAATTGTGCAGCACTAATGTAGCTTATTTTATGCAGCTTTTCGATTAAACATTCTTAAAGCAAATTTAAGTCACTTGGTCCATATACAGTAGATTCAAAGTCATAATCATAAACTGATATGCGGAATAACACAGTTTTCTAGCTAGACATTAGAATTAGTAAAATCACAGTATTCACACCAACTAAAATTAAATCACATGATCCCTAAACCTTGCATGATTACAAATTGCTTAAATTATATAAAATATTTTCGCATAACTTGAAATATCACTTTATAAATGGGGAGTGGAGTTAATTAGTTTGCCTTCCAATCCAAGGGTCCTGGGTTCAATTCCCGTCACGGCAACATGATTTCTACTCACGATCATAAACAACTCCACTCCTTAAAACACATGAGACGTTTATGTTTCAGTTTTTACTGTACCATGATTGGCCGATGAGCCATCCAGCTATTATAGTAGAGATCAGGGATTTTACATGGTCTTGGAATACTTGCATCAAACTATAAATGGCCCTAAAATACATCCCATGGTCCCAAATATGTCATTGCAACTATATAAATTCATCAGATGATTATAATCATATAGGCACGTTTTGTTTACCTTTGTACAAATGAGGCACGCACATTCATGTGAAGCACACACATATATCTGAGTCAAGCACATATGTCTGAGGCACGCACATACGTGTGAAACACACACATGTCTGAGGCACGCACATACACCAGAGGCACACACATACATCTGAGGCACACACATACTGTACATCTGAGACACGCACATACATCTGAGGCACGCACACACATGTGGGGCACACACATACATATGAGGCGCACACACACGATGCATGAACATACACCTGAAGCACGCACACACATATCTAAGGCACGCACACTCACAGAAGACCCTACAACTTTTCATCAAAATTCTACTAATTATTAAAGATTCTAATATTTCCATGAAAGAAAGAAAGAAAAACATTTTTTTTTACTCAATACTAACGAAGAGATCATACTTTGGTCACAATATGTTTTAGTACTAATTATTATCTGAATCGGACCACCAGAATAAAAACAGACTGGAGTGATCATGATGATATACATATGTTGCCTTGCAGACTTGTCCTCCTCTCTTTCGATGTGGATAAAACAAATTCATACAGACACGTTTTGCGGTTGAACTGCACAGGGACCAAAACAATTATAGAGAACAAATTTTAAAAAAAAGAGAAGTTGCTTAATTGGTGTTGTTTCTGAACAGAGAACCATCAGTGCAACTTAAAGCCAAGCTTAGGAGGAAACAAATTTTTTGAAGACTCAAGTGCGGTTAAAAAGGTTGGTTGTGCCCCTTTAAGACCAGGTTTTAAATATTTTAAAATCTGCGCCTCATTATATGTTCCCAAGTTTTTTTGTCAAACACCATTTTTGTGTCTTACAAAAATCAGTTGTACAGCATATCACAATTTTTTTTTTCTCACTGGATCCATTATCTGTTCCCAAGTTTTTTGTCAAAAACCCTTTTTGTGTCTTAGAAAATTCAATTCTACAACATATCCCAAATATTTTTTTCCTCCAGAGCCTGGCTATAAGCAAGTCATGAACCAATTTGTATCAAAAGGGCATGAATGACAAAAACAGATTTGAATATAGTTATTTTAAGTTCATATGCATTCTCATAGTGAATTGTGGTGTTCTCCAACTTCCTATTATCTACCCTTTGACCGCAGCAGACCAAGATTATTCCTGAGATTGCCCTTGTCACGTTCCAGTAGAAACTTTGACAGTGTCATCAAAGTCTGTTCAGATTAACTAGCAGATAATGCAGGACATAGAAACCTCAGTAGAAACAATGATAGTGAAAGTTCTGAAAAACATAACCACTCACATTACAAACAAGATCCTTAACCTAAAGCTCTGTCCACACTGTTGTATGCCCATATATAGTCATGATGTGCCTGTATATGGTCATGTGATGTCATCATGACCATATTTAGGCATGTCACATGTTTTTGTCAAATAAAATTTGATAGTCTGGACAGGGCTTAAAAATATTTTTCTTTACTAATTGGCTAACTTTAAACAATTTGACAAAATTTGACAAATCACATGACTGAATCAAATATTGTGGAATGATAGATTAGCCTAACAAGGCAACTGTTTACCTGATTGGCTGACTTGCATTAATAGTTGTTCATGATTGGTTGATCATACTTCTTGGGTGAAGTTGGGAGGAGTAATAGTGGGGAAACGACCAGTTGAGAATGGACACAACCAACATAATCTTGAACCTGTTATAAAATCAATATACAGTATAAGACAACATTATTGTGTACAATGGAAACTATATATAAACATTAAATCAAGTAGGATGTACTTTAATGGTTATTGGTGATATTGGTGATGATGATGATGACAATGATTGTGATAATGATAATGATGATGATGATGACAATGCTGCTGCTGATGATGATGATGATGATGATGATGATGATGACATTGGCACAGATGATGATGATAATAATTATGATAATAATGGTGTATTAATAGGATTACAGGTAGTTTTTTCCAGCCATACCTCTTCCAAATACTTCCTTCAAAAGTTCTGTTCTACTTTTCTCAACCTGATGTCTTGAACCCTTGTTCCGCTTGACTTGTTCAACTGCTGTTTCATCTTCTAAAATGGCTGATATCTGCAACCAAGTGATTTTTAAATAAATCTAGTTTTATAAATTAATAAGATAATGAACCTATAATGAAACGAGTTGCCATTTGGTGACTTTTATGGGTTATCCGGGAGATCTGTAGTATCTTTTTCATATAATTGACAATTGTCATTTGTTATTTGATGTCTGTATTTACTTTTTTGTCGAATAAAGAAATGAAAATTAAAAAGATATCCAATTACCAACAATGATAATAAATTATAAACTTATACAGTACAAAACTATTTTCTTTTTTTTTTATACAAGTTTAGGCCCAAAGCCAAGGATACATTTATAAATTATACATTTAAATACTTGTTTATTATTATTTTTTAGAGGTAAAAGTACAAATTAATATTGACATAAAGCAGGGGTGGGCATAAAATCAAGTCGGAGGGCCAAAGTGAATTTCTGATTTAACACAGTGCGCTTCTAAAAACCTCCAAGCACTGCTTTTACACCACTTTATTCCCAGTTTCAATATTACTTTTTTCATATGATCGATGTCAGGCTGTAAAAAACAAGGTGTTTTCTAGCCAATGTTGCTTGGCGGGCCGCACACATAGGGTTTTTATTTCATATTCGCGGGCCGCAAAAAAGTCACTGTCGGGCCGCACTTTGCCCACCTGTGACATAAAGAGACCTACTTTAAGTCACTTGATTTACGTAGCCTAAAGCAATGTCAAGACTATAGGCCAATCATGACTATATATAGGTGTGGAAGAGTGAGTAAACGTGTTGACCTCTTTCTTGGCGCGTAGTAATTGCACCGTGAAGTATTGCATCCAGGTACTTAATTAAGCTGTCTGAATGTTACGTAATACTGTATGCGCGTAATGATCTTGCTTGTCTGGGTATATATAGTGGTTTTCACGTGGTTGCTGGCTGTTGAACACATCCATCGTTACGTACGGTTTGCCGGTTTGGCAACGTAAACTTAATAGAATAAGTTTACAGGTATGTTAATGAATTGTTAATCATTGTACCTTGATAACAGTAACGCTATACATTGTGATATCTTTAACGATGTTTGATAATAATTTATTTATAATTGATTCGAGTATCAGTGTAGGTAGTATTTCTCGTGTTTGCAACCGAGAAATGGTGTTAGTGGATGATAGGTATGCATGCCGCAATGGTACAGCTGTGTGAAGCTGTAGTGTATTATTGGACTCGTTTTATATTTTCGTTATCTTTACATCGCTAAACAATTATAATGGTTCATTCCTAGATTGAATACTGTTGTATGGCATGTACTGTAGGCAGCTAACGATGGTTGTGTTTCTCCAAAGTTAGTTCTTGTTTAAATCCAGGTATGCACATTGTTATGTAACTATGCATTGATGTTGTAATGGTTAGGTAATATTGTTAAATGATTAATTGATGTAATGGTATTGTGTAGTAATGCATGATGTAATAATGATGTATGTACTGAAACTGTAATTCTGCTGTCTTACAGGGGGTTTTTTTTGTTTGTTGTGTCGATGTGTACACATCGACAGATGATTGATATTGGTGAACGTGAATCTCGTAACATTGACGATTAAAAGAACCTGGAACGTTATGGTTGTCGTTGTCTTGTTTGTTCAGTCAACCTAAACTACCACATAAGCATACAAAAGTTTTTGTCGAAGAAAAATTTGATAGCATAGACAGAGCTTAACAATTTTACAAAACCAACCATGAACTCTTAATGGCTAATGTGAAACACCAAATAAAAATAATCATTGGTGATGTCATTATATATTTCAAATATACAGAGGGCACCAAAATAATGGAACACAAAAATATAGAGAGCGCCAAGATAAAGAAACCACAAATATATAGAGAGCGCCAAAATACAGGGACATAGAGTTCATAGAATTTTACTTACTTGATCACAGCCTATTGCACAAACAAACAGACCAAACAGAATACTTTCCACAATTAAAACAATCGTGTGTGCTCTGCTGGCAAAACACAGAAATAAAAAAAAATATTAATAATATGCTAGATTGACAATTATAATTTCATAATGGAAAATAATAAAACCTTCAAGGCAAATCTAAATAACAAAATTTGTATTATTCATTTAAAAATGCACAATAACTCATTCTAATTAAATCTCCAAGATCATATGCAAACACTAATAGATTTTTTATTGATTTTCTACATTAATTGAATTTTTAAAATAACCACAAGCATCTTATCCAATGAGTGCATCAAAAAAATTTCCAAAAATATGCATTTTCCATAGCAACGGCGAGTATAACACATCAGTAAGGATGAACCCACCACCTTAACTTCATAAGTAATTTTCATGCAAATGGGATATTACAGGTAAGTTACATGTTAACTGGCTACACGACTACAGTCTTCCTTTTGTTCATATACTTACTTGCGTTAACATTTTTCTATGCACACTGTACTGTATTATACACCCAAGCCATATGTTTTCTCCTTTTATTTTTCATTGTACTAGCCTAGGCGCTCTTAATGTAAGTGGCTTTCAGCTTTTTCTTCATTGATCGACGTGATTGTATTCTTTATTTTCTGTTTTGTGTATGGATGCACCATCACAAAGGCTTGCATGGCGAGTATCAATAACAAAAATCATCAAACTTTTGGTACACCACCATGTGTAGAAATATGATTTTTGAGGTAAAGTTGCCTCTCTCAACACTTTACTGAGATTGCTCTGATAGTCATCACGAGAGTTTATTGTTTTACTTTTAGTGTTGCTTAGTTTTTTTTTTTGTGTGTGTGTGTTATAATTAAATTATTATATTCAGTCCGTTCCTGGTACATGCTTTTAAATAAATATTATATAATTTATCAATATACTGTACTCTTAATTCCATGTTATAATTATTTAATCATTATATGGTTTCATGATGCATTGGTAAATTATACCAATATTATATAATATTTCAACTTACACTTTGGCATTGTGTTCAGGAAACTTAAGGTGTTTAGATGAAGTTGTTGTCCAACATAGAATAATGAGAACAATTGAATAAACTGCAGCGAGACCTGGAAAAATATTAAATAAATATCGAGAGATTATAATTTTTGACATACTGCAGATTTTAGATGACCAATTGAAGGTAAGATCAATTATATAAATTAAATACATAATGTCTGTGGAAAAATCATAAGTACTATTCCCGACAAAATTTCACTAATAAAGAAATTCAGAGGTTGTAGATCACATCCGCTGGAATGCTCTAACATTTGTGTATACTTTATACAGTCAATAAAGTGCGCCCTCTTTAATGAGATTAGTTTTTGTACTTTGCATCTCACACACTGCGATCAATCGTGTAGGCCTGAGATATGTTTGTTTAACTATCAAATCATTTTTTTAAGCATACAGTAGGTGAATACTTACCAACATAAAACAAGAATTGTATAAAAAATTTCTGATTAAATTCACCAACGCAATTATTAATCCTGAAATAACAACAACAAAAAAAGAAATAGTGAATGAATAGTGTTTCATCCACATTCAACATTAGATACAAAAATTACTGAATGGAAAATGCAATAAATGCAATGAAATGGTTAAATTATTATAATGATAATAATGATGATGATGATTATGATAATAATGATTAAAATGATGATGATGATAGTGATGATGATGATGTTGATGTGATGATGATGTTGATATGATGAAAATAAATGATAACAATAATAATGATGATGATGGTGATGACTAAGTAGACACAAGATGACATAGATGATGAAGATGGTGGTGATGATAATAATGATTATGATGATGAGGACAAAGATGATAATTATGATGATTACTGTATAAATAATTCAAGAACAAAAATGATTAACATCTGCATTTACCATGGACAATGGTGATCCATTTTACGAATACACCTTTGGCAGATTCTGCAGTGGTGTGCTCTAGGTGGTCGATATGCCTCGCACTTCTGACATATACTCCAATTTTCACCATCCTGCCCGAAACAAATGGGAAACATATAGATTTGGGAAATTGCAAGTATTAGTTCATTAACAGCAAAATTATACTGTAGATGAAGTTATTTGATCATCTTAGCAAAATCATATATCAATTCAGTGCTTATGAATAAATCAATTCAATACAAACGAATAAAAAGCATTTAAAAAAAAAACAATTTTAACAATTTTAGTATTATAGGAGTAATGTTCCCGCTACGTCCCCAAATATTTGCGAAAAAAATTAGCAAGTGATTCGGGCGGGAATCCAACCCACGACCTCCAGACAACTAGCCCGTTTGCAGTGCCTGCTGATGCTTAGGGGTAGGTTTCAGCGCTGGTCACTTTGCGCAAACTTGGTGGTCTTGTGTTTATGGCGTCGGGCTAATTGTCTGGCAGTCGTGGGTTCAATTCCACCCAAATCATTTCCAATTTTTTTCGCAAGTATTTAGGAACGTACAGTACTGAGTATCCGGTACAATAACACATCAGGTAAGGCAAAACATCACAATGATATTTTCCTTACGCAAACTCGCATCAAAACAATTTAAATAATATTTATTGTGTTTACAATTTATTGCTCTTGTATATAATATTAATAGTACATTGTATACCTGAGATAAAATGTTCTTTGGAATTACACCAAACCTCATATCAGAAAAATCAATAGCAGCTGCCGGCAATGGAACGATTCCTGCAAAGAAATAATTATATATTTTACATTGCATTTAAATAAAACATGCTGACCTATTTTTTGTTAGATTCCTCACAAATGCCACAACAGCATTTGAAATCCCTTTATTTCCTAGCAACGCCATCTAGGTGGTTGATACAGTTGAGTACATCCAATTCTAGGCCATTATTATCCTGGTTAAAGATGTTAATAATTTTAAAAATTATACACAACTTTCATAGCTTTTTTAACTGATGTAACTTATTTAATGACATTGTATCTCTATTTTGTGTCTTATATAATTCTGGAGACTTCTATAGTTTGTAAAATACATATTTTATAGATTTACTGGATATTTTGTAAGCACTTTCTGGCACATCATTAGTGAACATAGAAAGAATGTACAGTTACTTTAATAATTTTTTTGTTGCTTTATACTACCTGGATCAGCTATCACTGCTCGTACATGAGAGGTAATAAGAAGAAACACTATGAGGTTGAATGCAACTGCATGGAAGTAACCACTGACACTGCAATAAGAAAATAAAAACAACATGATCAGATTTTAACAAATAGAATTTACCCAGACTGTAGTGTAAGGTCTGTGAGGGGAATATATCCTCCATGCAAAACTTAGGCCTATAAATCCATCCAAGCATTTGGGAAAATAAAGGCCGATTTCAGAGCAGATTTTGCCGAAAATTAGCCTATGACCTAACCTTAAATATATGGGCCACTGGATAATAGTTGACCTTTACTAGAATATGCTGCAACAAACTCTATAAACATTTACACAGACACAGTTAGGCTCTACTGTACTACAGACAGGCCTACTGACCTGTAACTACACTAGATAGGGCGGTCGTTGGGATTCGACAACATTCATAAAATATTCATATTTATGAATCTGCTGCATAGATTTACGCCGTTGCTACAGATACGATAACGTATCTATTCTTAACTCCCGTTTGCTAAAGGTACGGTAAATTGCATTATCCAATAAAATCGCTTTTTATTAATTATTCAAAAATCACTCGCTGTGAGCCTGCTTTACTCCTGAATTGTTATACAAAAGTGACATAAGACAATATCTGTACAGTGTTGTTACATATGTTTCTTTAAGTGACTAACATTAACAATCCCTACAGTAATAAAATAACTTTATTATTATTATTGCTTCACAAATATGAGATTTGTAATATAATGGGTAGGGCTAGGCCCCTCACTGTAAATAATACTTGTATGCTTACTGTTTTTTCAATATTATTTTTAATGTATATTGTACACGGGATACGATAATTCAGTAAGGGCCAGCCTAGTCTAGAGGAGTAGGATTAACTCATTCAAGAATCAAGATAAATTTTAGGCCTACTTGCTAATAGTAATATGTCTTTATTATATATTTATTTGGCTTATTAGGCTAGGCCTAATAATCCATAGCATGTAAGACTACACACTACATAGACATGTTTCTAGGCCTATCACACATTCATGGAACAACATTCTTGACTGTTAAGCCTAGGCCTCTAGGACATCACACAGCGCTTCGACCCGCGCGAATTCTTTCCCAGCCAGCTACTCCTGATGTCAGATTAGGCCTAATCATGGCCCAGCCCACCCAGTTTGGCGTTTGTTAGGTTAGGCGGGCCTAACCATACAAACTTCTGTTGATGATAAATAATTTATAATTACCTCATTGCCATTGTTGGAAGAATAAGCCACTGAACTACAACATAATCCGCATATAATACCGCGGAATAGGTAATAATAAGGCATATGATTCCGCACGGATCCTTCCGAAACACCGCCATGTTTGTTTGCTGTGTTGTGGATGGGCCCAGGGATTGTGAAATCGAAGTTGCCAATAAATTTACAATTATTTTGTCCAATTTATTTTCTCTATGGTCCAATCGAGCAAAGTCTTGCCCAGGGAGTTTGACGAATTTGGGATATAGTGACAGAGATCGTCAGGTAATCAGGAGGTAAGGGAAGGAGAGAGGCCATAAGGAAGAAATGGGAAGGGATTCATGTTCAGGGGATATAGAGGATATTATTTTTGCAGGCAGTGGCGTAAGCCTGGTGCAGGGATGGCGCCAGCAGGGGTGGTAGGCTGTGGGTACCAGGCCCCCGAGCTCCCCCACCCATCCACTGACGGGAAGAAAAATGTATATGTATTTTTAACATATTTGTAAACCCCAAAACTGATTAAATAAACCTTTGAAACCCCTAAATTGTCATATTTGTAGGGGTTTCTCCCTGTCTCTTATACACATCTAGATGTGTATAAGAGACAGGTGGATTTCATTTGTGAATAATTATCAATCGAATCCGATTGTTTTAATAACAAAGAAATACACGATCTCAAACTTAACGACCCACAACAGTATTAAAATACACACACTTAACTGATTTAACGAGTAAAGGTGTTTTAAAATAAAATAATAATATAATATTGTTTACACGGCGGATCGGAAGATGTTATCGATTTGATCGACAACAGGCCGTGTTTGTGGACGCCCGACCTTTGGATTCATCAAGTAATACAATTAACGCTTTCGAAACATCCCGCATTCAGTAAAGCCGGGCGAATAGCAGGGGAATTGTTACTTATTTTTAAGGATTTTTAATGCATGCAGACCTGCTGCTGTGAGAGCCAATAAGATGTTTATTTCATTTCTTGTAGTTGCTTCTTGTTTCTCATTAACTTTTGGAGGTAAGAAAACGAGTTTAATTATAGTGTGACCCCGTGGGCCTACGCCTACTATGTACTTATGATACCGGTAAAATTATTATTTGCAACCAACCAACCTATCTGCTGGCGCGGCACAGGGTGTTGAAAATGTTGAAGTTTGTTACACTTGATATTGTAAAACGGAATGTGTTGGGGCAGGGTGTTGCAAACTCTGCTGTACCGTCATAGCAGGACAATTGGTCTATATGACGGCCAAACAACTGATCGATAGGGGTAAACAGTAACGCTGGCCCAACATTGTGCTTGCATGAGTCAATGTGACAACAAGATGCAACACGCTATTTAAATGCATTAAATGCGAGAAGAGGCAATGATTTTACTTTATTTAATTTAACAACACTTCCAAATTATGCTCAAAGCGTTCCAAAAGAAGAAAAAGTATTATAATTTTCTGTCGCAAGAGAGTAACTCAATGCAAGCAATTCGTTCGACCATGATTCGATAAGTCTCTTCATCAAAATGTTGATAAAATCATTAACAACAAACGAATGAACGAATTTTATTGTTGCTTCAGATATCACCCCAAAATATTGATTTGCAACGGTAGGCCTATATCATTATTAATCTTACATGATGTAAAAAAATATATATATTTAAAAGAAGTATTATATAATCATTATATTGTTACAGGACGATAACAACCATATTATATTCCTGTGAAGATGCAATATTTGTGTTCTTTATGGAGCTATAATGTTTATCATTTTTATTATTATCAATATTAATAAAATTTGTTGTTATTATAATAATGCCATAAAATACTTACTGCATATCTATATCTAGCTGGAAGTGTGTTCAATCGATGCGGCATAGAAATGTCAATTTTAAATATTGTAGACAAGTACCGTCACTCGTTTATCAAAGATGCTGTCGAGTTAGTTTCAACTCTACTTACACTTAATTTCTTCGTCGAAATGCATCTGTCCGTGTTTCAGTTATTTAAACACGTTTACCAGACTATTTAAAAAGGCGCCAATTTATGTGCGGAAATGATCGGTATAATCTTTCTAGTAGGCCTACTGGCCTAATGTCGAGGGTTATCTAAATGTTATCAAAAAATATTCAATAGTGACGGTATTGAGAGGCTTATATCTATCCTTAATTTCTGGAAGATAACAATGAGAAATAAATATCCTCCCACAAAGCCAATCGTGATCAATTATGAACTACACTAAAAAAAAACTTAGCTGTCAGTACGTATACTTATTATTCTTGGTTTTATCAAAATCAATTTACTACACATAAAAACAAGATGAAGACATAATTAAAAACCATATTTGTGACCTTTAATTTACCAGTGAGTAACAGGCTATACAGTCTCCTACCTTTGTTTGTAATGACGTCATTTAATAACGTAAACATAACGTTTACAATGCATGCGAATAATAATTATTTACACCTCGGCTAACTATGCCCTATGTACACACTGGTTCTCCTCCAGATATTGAAAACGATGGTGCTGAATATAAACTAAGGCTAGTAACCCATATAGTTTAAAAGTAAGCGTTGCATCTTGCAGTAACCTATGTATCAGCAAGTTTTATTTCGCCCAGAAATAAAAATTAGGCCTATAATATATGAGTTATATCGCAACAAGTATATCTCTTTTATTTTCAGATCTGTACGAGTATGGTACTTCGCTAGATCAAACTCTACCGACAACAACTGATGCAGTGTCGCCTGCAATTTTATTAAATGAGGGATTTCCCTTTTTTCAAGACATCTATTGGATCATTTATGTCAGTTTATCAAGAATATCAACAATGCTCTTGTCTCTTAATGTGAAACTAAAAAAAAAAAATTTAAAAAAATTAACAACCAATAATATCAAACAATAACCGTTTGCTTTGTTGTCATTGTATTATATTAGATCCGGTTGATATTTGATGTACTGTAGAAATTAATTTCACGCAATATTGTAAGACGAATGTGTTTTTAAGAGCTCACACTTATTCATTTCAATATACTCATGAACATTCGAAGTCTAATTCTATACTTAGAGTTATTCTAAGCCTTCATTTTGGCCTGACCTATACTGCATCAACATTTGGTTGAAAAGTAACATAAACACTTAAAGGACAGCGATTAAAAGTAGACACAAACGTTTTGATTGATTGATTGATTGATTTATTTATTTATTTTCCACATTTTCCCTTGCGTTACAATACTGCAACATCAACTAAAACTATATTTAATGCCAACGATTTAACCATGGTATTAGTACCGTGGTATAAGTCAATATCTTGTATTTTAATGGAACGGATTTCACTAAATTTAATTTACATTGCAGGTCAATGAAAATGGACTCATTTCGTTCGAGCATGAAGTTGGTGAATATTCTTATATTCCATTAGTTTTTCCACAAGGTCCTGCAAATGTAAGAACTTAGATTAGCTTTTTTATTTGTAATTTGTCAAAATGATAACATCTGGGGCGGATGCAGGATTTGGCGGTAGCGGGTACGTGAGAGTCCAGACCAGCCCGGCCCCACCATGGCTGTGGCTGAGGCACGAAAATATGAACCTCAGGTACTCGAAAATTGCATTCTCATACCTTAAAAATGTTACCATTAATCCATATCAATAATATAATACAACAATTATTTTTCTTAATACAATTTAGGGGGGGGGGGGGTGCGATCGCACCATCTGCACCCCTCTGCATCTGAAATCTAGAAGTCGCATTGTTATTTATGATAGACTATGTCTAAATTCTCCCTCCTATTTTCCCCATTCACTCCTCCCTTCTTCTTTCCTCCAATCCCCTTCCCCAACTTCCGTGTGGCTGATACCAGGGCCATTTTTTGGGTCCCGCCAATTCCATTGTAGGATATGCTTGTTTTTTAACCATGTTTGTCATTGTATTTTAAATGAGGTAAGAACATTTATGATTATGGTACCTCTAGATGGCCGAAAATGGTACTCATTTGAAATTTGAATATAATTTATTTTTAATATCATAAAAAAATGTCAACTTTAGGGTGGGGCCTCCATTTTAATCCGACACTGGATATAATGTGATATATGTCGATGTCAGAGACAAATTATGCTGAGGTGCCGTAAACTCGTGAGCCGACGTACATTGGTCATAGTACGAGAAATCTCATGGTTTGTGAATGGGGTGGTGGGGATGGTGGCGTGGAACCAAATCTTCTCGGGATAAGGACTAGACTTTTAACCCATCGCCCAGTGTAGTGTGGAGGCGTCATCATTTTCGATTAGTGTTCCATCGATCCGTCGTTACTTTACCATTCATGTACCTCGAGTTCTTGTTTTTAACTATTTTATCTAAATATTTAGGATGGAAATGACAACGACGAGGATCCCGACGAGAGAATTATTATCGCGCCATTTTGGGCAAATGTAGACGCCACCTCAATCGGTTCAGTTTATTACCGAGAAGACCGGACACAGACCACTCTGCAGAGAGTCTCGGACGACATCAGACAATATTTCGTGCTTGCGAGTGACTTCACGGCCAATTGGGCTTTCGTTGTCACTTGGGTAGGGGTAACTTTTAATGGATACAATCCAAATAACCCTGACACTATTCCTGTAAGTGATCTTGATTTTATTTAAGCCTAAAATAAACTTTGGGGGACGATTATTATGACATAAAACACAATAATGTATCTTGGTCGCTTCAATCATAAAATCCACAATACTTAAAGTATGAACAAAGAGGGTTACTGCATTTTACTTTTACAAACACCCACTGGAAATCACATTTACAAACCATTATATAACATATTTTTCATAAATCAAATTCTGGTAACCACTGGAACACAATCCCTTAGCACACGGGCATAAGGGGTTGCATATTGTTATTAAGTGTACAAGAATTTATAATTGTATTAAATCTGAAAACCCGATGATAATATAAATACAGTTTAATACAATACTTATTAGTAACTATGTAAAAAGAGTACAGATGAACTTAATAGTCCTACTAAAATAGTCAGACGCCATTTTCACTCGAGCTCCTGTGAGTTTTATTCCGGCGAGCTCTCAATTATGGGAGTTTCAAAGTGCTGGAAAATGGAGCGGTGGAAATGGTTCCTCCGCGTTTAGTTGGTATCCTTTATTTTATTGTATTTGGTTACTGTTAGGATATTTTATGGTTTCATTCCATTTATTGTGTTCATTTTGTGTAAAGCGTTTAGAAGCATTTTGTTTTGTGTTAAGCGCTTTATACTAACATTATTATTATTATTATTATTATTATTATTATTATTATTATTATTATTATTAGGTTTCTCTTGAAGACCTATGCTGCCAAAGAATTTATTTAAAAAACCATTGCAATATTAGAAGATAGAAACCACCCACATTTTAATGAATTTAAATGGCTATACTCAGGAAAGGGATTACACCGTACCTCCAGATTTCTCAACTATTTCATACCTTTTGCAGTAGGATATTACTCAAATGTCTAAATATGTTTATCACATGTCTGTTTTAACTGTATTTATTTACTGTATATACATAGGCCATATTTTTCCATATTTATATTGGCTACTTTTTGCTTATTATTTTTTATTATTATTATTATTATTACTATTATTATTATTATTATTATCATTATTATTATCATTATTATTATTATTAAATGTTTTAATGTTGTTAATTTTATGTAAAGGTGTGTTTTATTTTCCATGACAGACAAACACCTTTCAGACAGTTCTTACAACTGATGGTTTCAGATCGTATGTGTTGTTTATTTACGATACCATTACATGGACAACAGGGACTGACAGTGGAGGGAATTCGAATACAGGTCTAGGAGGAACGACTGCATTGGTAAACATTGTACAGTTACTGTACATTTTGCTGCCATCAATAGGCTGCATATTATCCAATATTCATAAAGTGCATTTTTACGTCACATATAATTATTTTAATATAAATTCATCGGGATTCTTGTCTCTCTCTCTCCCCACCCCCCACCCCTCTCTCTCTCTCTCTTTCTCCAATTTTATATTTTAAGAAGAGATTACATTGTTAGAATTATATATATACATATATATAATATATATATACGAATAATAAATAATAATAATAATTAGTATAAATTTTTTTGTTAGATCACATACTCCTTTCTATACTAGTTGAAAATGTAAAAATCCCACATTCAATTTTATTTTATTGGTTCGTGATACCGAAATTGATGTACGTACGTCGCGCAATAACGTGGTTTGGTGGACTTCCAATTTAATCAGCCATTGTTGTTATATATAGAACCGAAGCAATGACCATGTTTAAGAATATTGCGGAGGTTTTTTTAATTTAATAAATCTCATTTTAATTACATCACGTCTGGCAGATTGGATTTAACGCAGGGGATGGCTTAAGACATTACACTGTAACCGACTATTCCCGTAAACCTAGTAGTACACAAAGAACGCTCTCCGCCAAAACAAACTGTGACGAAGCTGGAAGATTCGCTTATTCTGTGGCGCCTGAAGTACAAAAAGCCGGATGCTCACTGCCAAGTAAGTTGGCCTAAAATTATTGCCATTAAATGCTGTACATAAAACGTAATGTTATACGGTCTTAAATGAAAATATAACTATATAATATATATATATATATATATATATATATATATATGATATAAATGAAATAGATAATAATATAGTGCACAAATATATAGGAACAGAGGAACATCATGTTATAAATCATATCAAACATAGTTATCAACAAAAGTTAATTTCTGATAGGAATCGAACCCGCAGTCTTTCGCTTGCGCGCCAAGCGTCATACCGTCTCGACCACAAAGGGTCCACACATAGTGGAGTCAATTTTATTTTTATGGTACGGTACGTAACAGCTTATAGGTAGGCTCCTCGTAAGTCTAACAACTGTCTCTTATACACATCTAGATGTGTATAAGAGACAGCAATAATGATGCTGTTGTTCTATATTTCCAGCATCATCAGTATATCCTCCATATATAAGTATGATTGGCGGTGACAAACTCTACCTTGTTGGCCAATGCTGGACTGATGACGACATGACATGTAAATTTGTTCGTGATGACGTAACCCTGCAAGTTGCCAACGTGACTTACGAGAGCCAATTACGCGCCTATTGTATTCCACAAGAACCATTTTTCGTGACTGGGGACGTGACGGTCAGTGTAACTTTAACCGGGGTGACTTTCGAAGCTAACGTTGCCATTGGTAACTACAATTTACTTAATCATTTGTATCTATCTAAAAATACAATAAACATAAAACGTATTGTAATAAAACAATCCATTTTATAAATTTGACCAATTAGTAAGCGTAACAAATTGTCAGTTACGTTTAATTAGTGTTTTATATTAAAGAAGAAGTTTCGCAATGTTATATAATTTGAGAAGTGATTTAGCATATGAATGGTCTGGTTCTAAGACAAATTCTTTGTATTATTACTATCATTGTAATTTTATAAAAAAATATATATAAAATGGCCCAGGTAGGCAAGAAGTAATCGTCTAAAATCGTCCTAATTCTATGCATTACAATGACCTGTCGCTAAGCTTATGATAGAGCGATGACCTGCTGCGTCATAACAAATTTAGTTTGGAGCGCCGTCTACGTAACGAACGTGTACGAGATTCGTACTTTTAAAAAGTTGGATGTATTGAGTATGCTAAATCAATTCTCAAATTATATAAAATTGGTATACTTCTCCTTTAAAGCATTTTGAATCAAAAACGAATTAAAAGGTTGGTTTTCTGTGCATGTTTAAGTTGAATCCGAGCGATTTGCTGCTTTGAATGGGTATGGTGTTACTCAGGTCGATTCTCAGAGCAACAATTGGAGAAATTCTGGAAAAGAACTAGCAATAGAGTGGGATGCTGATGATATTGCTGCTTCAGATGTTTCAGCTGAAGTACTCGCTTACCGGTAACTTAGAACATTATTTTATGAGAAAAATGAATTCAATGAAGCACTATGTTGGTAAAACCTGTTTCCTTCCCTTGCTAAACATAAGCCCCACCGTAGAACTTGTCTTTTCTGCATTCTTTTGATTTCCTAAATATAATTTAAATCACACTTAAAAACTGACCAATTAAAACAGAGCCAGGAATACGCGCATGTCCTAATAACACACGCGTCGTCCCACAAACGCGCGCGTGCGCGTATGCTTTTACATGTTTATGGGACATTAGCAACAATATCAAGGGGCGGGGTTTAGTGGAAAGTTAATTGGAACAGCGCGCTGCAGCATGCAATGAATTCAAGCGGTGAACTCGTTGAATATTGGAACAGCAGCCTATATTAAACGATTTCACCGCTTGAATTATTGTGTGATGATACACAGTACAATTAAATATAGGCCTAATATAATATAATATATAATAATTATGATATATAATATAATATACTATATAATACAATACAATGTATACCCTGTGATGCATGGGAATTCAAAGTCTATATTTCTTTCTCTAATATTTCGTTTTACACAGTACTTCCAGTTATATATATTTTAATGTTGTCTTTAGGGAAGACGGAGACGTCCCTGAATGGGAGACTGTATATACAATCGCCAGGAAGGAAAGCAACGATGGCTCGCTCTCATTTACCCCATCAGCAATGGCCAACGTCTCCAAACACAATGCGTTCGGCGTTATTCGAGTCAAAGGCTCCTCGTAAGTCTAACAATTTCCAATATATCATTTGTGTCGTATTAATGTGTTAATTTTTAAAAGGTTCGTTTTGTATCTAAAATTGGGGTAAAGGTGATGTGTTGGGGTGGGTAGGGAGATGAGTAAGTGAGTAGGTGCTAGCTCACAAATAAGATGATATTTTCCATGGGGAGAGGGGAGACTGGAGGGGAGTTCCTATTAGGGGGCGTGCATCCCTAGGTAGGCCTACGCCACTGCTTTAGTCTAGGCGGAAAAGCACTTATATCAGTGAATGATAGCCCTGCTGTTTCTGATTCCACAGATCGGATCCTATACTCTATAGTAAAATACACGCATTCGGATATCTGTTGGAAGAAGCATACCAAGAAGCATCGTTAAACTGGTCGCAAAGTGCGTGCTTAGACTGGTACCTGGCCGACCAGACAACACCAGACTACATCGAAAACTTACCCAGCTGTCCATGCACACTGGACCAAGCGTTGGCTGACGATGCTAGCTTTCAGCCTGACACAGGGTGCAGCATATTTGAGGGGAGCGTCTGCACGTACCATCAGGGGGCCGTACACTGTGTGCGCAGTATTTTCCCCACGTAAGACTTCTTTTATATGGCAGTACGATTGCATGGTCTCTTATTGGTAGACAATTCGAATTCAACCCCCCCCCCCCCACTCTCTAATGTTTTGCTTAATATGAAGAAAAAATATTACATTAAAATTTAAGTCTGTAAGTTCCATTACCGTTAATCTAGAGATGCATATACAACTTTAGACCTCAGCTCCAACCACGGTGTGGCTGAGGTCGTCTGTACCCTCCATCTATAAGAGCCTTCCGCAGAGCCTCCCCTTTTTCTAATTCCTGAATCTCCCGCTGGTTAGAGGAATAAATTTTACTAAGGACTAATTTTTCGGAATTATATGACACAGGTCTGACAACGCTGGGGTGCAGTGCTGTTACAGCGAAGAAGGGGACCTTATGTATGCTGGGGATACAATGAACGGGAGTACAGCAGATCGATCTCATCCCTGGGGTGTCGAGCCATATGGCACGCGAGGAAAGGTAAGTCATTTATACATTAAAAAACTATAAATGTTTATGATTTTTCATTTTATTAGAACCAAAGAGATCGAACCATAAACGTCACTGAAATAATTGCATTTATTATTATCTCTTTGGGTCTAATAAAATGAAAAACCATTTATAGTTATATACACAGAACAGGATGAAATTCTTCCATGATAAATATTAAATGTTTTCTCTTTTTGATGTTGTAACCGCCAAATCGCCAAATGCTATTCATTTCTTTTATTACGCCTTGTATCCCTTGGCAAAAGGCGCGGTATACACCAAATTCCTGTATTTTTTTAAATTATGTGTACTTTTGTAAAAACAATTGTGTTAAAATATTTGAATTCAATAATTATGATATTTTACACAGGTACCGGCTGCATCACATTGGGTGGATGACGTCATTACATTTTACTTTTGTTGTATTTGGACTGACAATTCTGACGATTGCTGGATGTATATGGAACGCCGCCCTACAGCAGATTGCCGCAAATATTTACCGCCAACCCATGGTGAAAATAATTTTCTCTCTTAAAAAAAACGGCAAAATCTGATTAAATACAAAGGTTTAAACCATATAAACTGGTAAAATAAACCGTTATATAAAACAGGTTTGAATAGGCCTAAACCTGTTTAAATAAACCAGAGTAAATAAACCGATTTAAAAAACAAAACAAAACGGGTTTAATAAACTGGTTTAAATTAGCCAATTTAAATGAACCAGTTTAAGTTAACAGGTATATATAGTTATAGAAAATTGCTAATAAACCGATTAAAAGAACGGTTTTAAGTAAGCCAATTAAAAGAACGGTTTTAAGTAAACCAATTAAAAAAAAACTAAAACCAAAATACTTGATAATAATTTTTTGGTTCATTTGCATTTGTTTTGGTTTTTTTTTTTTTTTTTGGTTTTTTTATGTGTATAAGAGACAGCCTCGAGTTTGTGTCAACGTGAGGCGCTATTTAAATCCAAAATTATTATTATTATTATTATTATTATTATTATTATTATTATTATTATTATTATTATTATTATTATTATTATTATTATTATTATTATTATTATTATTATTATTATTATTTATTAAATAAACTGGTTTAAATTAACCAATATAAATGAACCGGTTTAAGTTATAGAAAATTGCTAAGTATAACAAAATCTCATGAGGTCAAAGATTACCTTACATTCTGTAAGGAATTTCCTTTTGACTTTAGCATCATGCCCCTACCCCCTTTCTCCATGTTAATACTCCCAGACACTCAACTGGTTTAACAGTTACTAGAATTCTTTTTCTTTTCCTTCAGCGTCAATTTTCGGAGATCCTCATGTCTACACATTTGATGGGTTTGGTTACACAGCGAATCTTAAAGGAGAATACATGCTTCTGACTTCCACTGACAGTGACGGCCTACAAATTCAAGGGCGTATGGAGCAGATTGCGAATTACAATGGTAGGCCTATGATTTCTTTAAAATCATTGTGTGCGGTTACAGTGCACCCACCAAATCGAGACCATTCTAATTCCAAGACCCCTCTAATTCGAGACCATTTTCCAGAAGAACCAAATAACAATCGCCAATATTTTAATACTAAGCTAACCCTCAAAGGGGACCAAATCCTGAGACCACTCCAAATTTTCAGGTCCCAGAGTGGTCTCGAATTGGAAGGCGAACAGTGTTTACAAATTAGTGTTATTTCACGTACTGTATCCATGCAGGCATTTGAGCCATCAATGGCCAGGGGATAAGGCCTAATACAAAATTATACATTTAATATAGTATAATGTTATACACCTAGTATACAATTATTTAGTTAAGTGTTCCAACGAAATAATTCAGTAACCCATCGATAAAAAGATATTTAATAGATTAGTTTTCTTAAAACCAGTTTGTTTCTTTGTTTGCTTAATTTATTTCTCCACATACATGAACATACATAGCAAAAGCACCTGTAACACGTTAATTAAATTGCCTTTGTTCTGTGTATAGGCCTATTATTTAAAAGTTGTGTATTATTATTAATAATATTTATTTATAATCATTATTATCATTGTTTATATTGAATGATAATTCCAGGCCAGACTCAGCAGGCAACAGTACTCACAGCTATTGCAATGCAAGGATCAGCCGTTGATGACGTCATACAAGTTGAATTAAATAAAATCGGAGTCTTGAAGATATTAAGAAAATCGAATGAAGTCGACGTTAAAAGTCAGAAATGGATTGACTTTAAAGGTATTTGAATATTGTTTTAATGGACCTTCCGATAAGCCCCGCCTCTTTGGTGTTGTTGCTAATGTAACACAAAACACGTGGTTCTGTGGGACAAGCGCGTAGTACTATGTCATTATACCATCATGAAAGTATTTATACCGCCATCCATATAAGATGTCCACCTTGTGTGATAGTTTGGTTGACACTGCTGAAAAGGCCTGCCGAAGAGATCAGAAACATCGAATCAGTGTGCAAGAATAGGTACGCTGGCGTTTTAGCGCATCGGAAAGGCAATCCAAATTTCTGTTCGAATCCGATGTGAATGCAGCTTAAAACTGTCCACACACAATTACCTGTGATTTACCCATGGCTGTGATATGACATCCTCACCCATATTAATTCGTACAACTGGCATTTTAAATAATCTTTACGGTTAGATAGCAACTCTCAAGAAGCCTAGGTAAAAATCTATTAAATCTTGTTCCAATATCGTGTTTTTCAGGTGTCTCAATGGTATTTGGTGCGGATTTCACCGGAGGAAATATTACAAATGTTATATTTATATTCGACTCTGGAATAAGTGTAGAAGTCTCTGCAATTCCTGAACTAATGTCTTTATCTGTAACACTGCCACCACAACTTAGGGTAAGCAAAATGACGTCATACCTAAAAAATAAATTCATTCAGAAGGCTGTGTAAATATTTAAAGTTGAATTTTGTTATTCTAAGTTGAAAAAATAACATTAACATCGAATTCACAAACACTTGCTTTCTTTAGCTTACACTACATGTATTTTTAGACGAAACTAAATGTCAAATTTTCACGCAATGAGGTACTGTAATATTTCTAATAAATAATATAGATACATAAATGTAAATGTGTGTCACTGCGTACTTCACACTTTAAGTCAGCAGTCTTTCATTTGGAAAATTATACTAATATTCAGCTATTAATACCACAACCAAAATAGTATATAAATAAATTTTACTTCAATAGGCCTATCATATTTTGAAATATATATATTCGTTTTTGGACATTAAACAATGTATGGAACATTATAAATTGTTTTGACTTTGATTATTTTTTATTTTGTCTATCCGCTGCAATTATTACCTCTTCTATCACGCTTGTGAGCTAGCCTGAGTTTGATATTAGGGTGCATGTGTTTTTTTTTTTAATTCTTTAGTTCTATTTTAAATAGGCCTGTCACGCCAAAATTGGTCCAAGCTAAAATCGGTCCGGGGACCGATTTTAGCCACTAAAATTTGTCCGGGGGACCGATTTTAGCCCGGACCAAATTTTTCCTAACAGGCCTATTCATTATTTTGGTATTACGCTATTCAGTTAGTTATAACTATTGCTTGATACGATTATAACATCATGTTCCTACTCGAGCACTGTTATATCTATTTATTTGTTACAGTGTAGTTAACTATTCTACTTACAATCAGGCATTATCATTTTTAGGAAACAGTGTCTGGATTTTTTGGAGACGCTGACTATTCAACGAAAAACGATCCTTTCGGAACTGGAGGACTTTCTGACGAAGATCTTTTCGCTCAAGCAAATTTTTGTAAGTTGACAACTAGTTCCTTTCTTAACGATGAATGTAAGTTGTAGAGCCAGATATATATTACTGTGTTAGAAATAGGCATTATGTCAAACGCATAAAAATTCGTGTTCAAAAAAGACTTAAAAGTAATCAAAATTGATCAATGAAGTTGCAATGGTTTTTTTTTTATATTTATTTATTGTCTTTTAATGACTGATGTTCAGTCTTTCAAACTTATTTATAAATAGGCCTAAGATAAATGATTAAAATAAGATTGAATTTTAAATATCTTTATTTAATTTTTCTTAATTAATATGGATAACTGGTTATAGTATCTTTTCCACAGTTTTACAAAATAAGTTTTATACTGCCATTGTTTTATATTTTAAATATTGATCAAATAAATGAATAAAATTAATGAATGAATATTTTTTTTCCTTGACTGATTCAAAACATTAATTCATGTTCGTCTTACCAAAGTTAATATGCCTATCATTTTAATTTATCATTTGAAGAAATTTGTAAAAACTATGGGTCCACAATATATAATAAGATAATGATATGTGTGTTTAGTGGAAGTTTCAGATCAGGAATCCTTGTTCAATTATGAACCCGGGAAAAGCCATGACTATTACCGCAATGAAACATTTCGACCTCTTTTTGAAAACCCACCCTCTACCAATATACCCAGCAACATCTACTCGCAAATAGACGAGGTAAGTTCGCTTAAATGTATATTCGCTTAAAATTAAACAGTTTTCGACATTTGTTTTTTTACATTACACTTTGTTAAGCAACTTATTGTGTATTCGTGTCTTATTTACAATATCGTAGCATGCTTTCACATCCAGTCGTCAAGTTTCTATCTAAGTTTACAGTTTTGCCGAGTAATTCCATCTTCTGTATACTGTATAACATTATTGTATTGTATTATGTATTTAACCTTAAAATAGTGACGCAACTTTGTTATCTCATAGTCATGTATTGCAAGCAGATATTGACCTTTAACCTTAAAATAGTGACGTAATTTATATACTGTACCTTAGCTATCAAAATCATTTTAAAACTTGAATCTTCAAATTTTGTTCCAAGGTATGTGGTGACATTACGTATTGTGAATATGACATACTGACAACCGGTCTGCTAGCTGTTGGGGAAGCGACAAAGGAAGTGGTGGATCAATATTTCCTAGCTAGAAACAAATCAATAGAAGGTACAATGTGACAGAAGGCCTAACTGCATGTTGCGTTCAAATAATGAGCTTTTGATTTGGACAGTGTGAACGTATAACGGATTCACTCATCCGTGACCGTTCTGCTTTCTCATGCAAAACATAAATTCGGGCCAAACGTCGTCTAAAGTTCTGTCCAGGTTATCAATTTTCTTTGAAAAAACCCTCAAAAAACAGTTGTATGCCCATATATAGCCATGATGTGCCTATATATGGTCATAGTGTGATGCCATCATGACCATATTAAGCACGTCACGTGTTTTTGTCAGATAAAATTTGATTGTGTGGACAGAAATTAAGAATTCAGACAAAAACTCAACGAAGACGTTATGTGACGTAATTACAATATAGATTTACCGTTGTCGTGCGATCAAAAGCGGTGAACTCCCTTGAAATACTATACCAGTTTTTTTAAACGCTACAATTTAAGCACCAATACAGGATTTGTATAGGTCTATCACACACATAAAATTCAAGAAGTATTGCTGAAGACGATTTTAGTGCAGTAACAAAATAATCACTTTCAGCATTTTAATGACGTTATAATTACGTTATAATCACGTTATGATTACTTTTTAATTACGTTTTAGTAATAGCATGTCCGTACATTCCTGCTCCATTGAACGGTAATAAGAAATTTGTCGGTGGACAAAACAATCACCTGGTAGGAGCTAGCATAACGTTTTACTGCGATGAGGATTACATTTTATCGGGAAGTACCACAAGGAATTGTCAGGCACATGGCGAGTGGACTGGAACCGGTGAACAGCTATGCTACTATGGTAAGATTCCAAGATGGTGTATTGGTTGTCCTATAACTCGCCGTTAGAATATGTTGAAAGGCAGTGGCGTATCTAAAAGAAATGGGGGTGCTGATGGTGGGGGGGTACTGATGGTGGGGTGTGAAGGTGAAGTTTGTGGGGGGGGGGGGCTTGATGATCAGTTGAGGGGCGCTAATTCGGAAAATAAGGTGATTTTAGGTGATGTTTAACTACTTAACTGTGATTTTGGGTGGCGACTGGAGGGCGCGATTAATTTTTTAGGGGCGTGTCCGTTCACCCACCCCCCTCATCCCCCTAGATACGCCACTGGTTGAAGTAAAGTAATAATGAAATACAATATGGAGTAAAGTAGGCTTATTAATCACAATAGAAACAGTAATCGCTCCTGGAAACTCTTCTCTTAATAACAACTTCCCAATAGGCTTTTCCACTAAGCCAATCCCATTGGGATAGCGTTGCTAATGTCCCACAACAAAACAAGTGTGGGGCAACACGTGTGCTTATGAGACACGCGCGTATTCCCTGCCCTAATATGATTGTTCAGTTCTTAAGTTTGATTGACGGTTAATGGTGTAACCGAAATCATAACTTTCTTGATTGTCGGGCATAAACTTGTACACAGGATTGGCTACATCACTATACATCCAGTGGCGTCTCTTGGATATATTTTCTGGGGGCGGGGCTAAGTTGTCCGACAGAGGGGACTTGAGCTCGTAGGGTCGAGCTGGGAGAAGGGGTTGAAAGGGGGTTCCCCCCTCCAAATGAGATTTTTTTTAAAAGAATATCAACATCTAGATGGCCGAAAATGGCACTCCCAGACTATGACAGACATGTGTTGGCTTGGTGTGGGCCTATTTTTATATGTTTTATGGCCTGGCTCGACGAGCTTTGTCTGGCCGGGGGGGGGCCTTGACCTGTCCGGTGGGGGGCTTAAGCCCCCTGCCACCCCGCTGGCGCCGCCACTGTATACATCCTACATTTAATTTCCTTTCAGTTGGTGAATGTGGTAGCCTGAATACAGAGCATGGTTATATAACAGTTGAGGTTGAAGAAGATGATGCTATAGTTGCTCAATTCACCTGTGACGAGGGATATAATATGGGAGGCAGTTCCACTAGAAAATGTAATGGTGAGAACTGGAGCGGGGAGACAACTGGTTGTTACGGTAAATATGACTTGCTATAGACCTATAGTTGATTTTTTTGTGTGAAGTAATTGCAGATCAATTAATTAACCACGTGGAGGCCTATAGATACGTCATACTGCCGATAGATATTTAAAAATTTTTTTTTTTAATGTTTATTGATTGTATACTGTACAGTATGATACATCATGTGTTCTTCGACTGCTTAATTATTTCTTTCATTTCTGATCAGATGGCTTAACTCCAGACCAACAACTAGGACTTATCCTGGGACTCGTTATTCCTACTGTGATCATAACATGTCTTATTATTGGCATTATCGTGTACAAGAAACGTAGTCCGTCCGGAAGTAAAAGCTTGGATGATGGGTAAACATTTATCTTTCGTAGAATGAAATCATAACATCTGTTTTTTTAAGAATTAACAACTTCCAAATCAATTTAAATACATCTACGGACATTAAAGAAATAATTATTTTCGTTAAAAGTTAAATATAAATATGATTGTAATACTAAACATAAATCACGATGACAACATTAAAAATAACGATAATATTTGTAATGATAATAAAAAATAATGGCAAACTTTGTGATTATTAATACATTAGTGCAGTAATTGAAATTTAAATATTGTAATAATAATCATTATATTAATAATACGATATATGACCACAAAATCTGCAAGAATTAGACAATTAATATCGTTGATATAAAATGCAGTCTGTTTTTTTTTTTTATATTTTACGCACTACTCCAGAACTAAAGTTAAGGATCAAGTACCTATTGAAAACTTTGCCAGAGAGTTCGAGGCAGATGAACCGGAAGTACACATACCCAAACCAACCGAATTTGTTTGAGCAACGATCCGTATGCACAAATCATTCAAAACACATAAAATGCACAATTTCTGTTAGAATTATGCCCCTACACACATTTTAGTTAAAATTGGAAATAGCAACAACCAGAAGATAGTAGAGTGTTTGAGAAGTTTCAATGTACCATCGCAATGCGCAGGGTGTGCTCTTAATAGCAATGTAATGTATGTTTTTTTTTTAAGCCTATAGGCCCGGTAATAGCATTGACCTATGAGAACTACGCTTATGCCACAAGGTCCTACCAGCTACCTGTTTATGCTTTGGGTTTAAAGAGACATATTAATAACATAGGCTAAGTTTCCAAAACCCGACCTTAAGTTTGAGAGTCCCAGCACAACCGCTGCACAAGCCAACAGGTAGTCGTTTTTTTTTTGTTTTTTTTTGTCTGATGTTTTCAGGTAGACGGTATTATTTTGCATGACGGCACCATAAAGCCACGCCTCCTTCGGTTGAAGTGGTTTTATTTAGCAACTTCCTAGCCAACATCCCCTTTCGAATGTTGGCACGCGCCTCCATTCTACTTGGTGCCACGAGCTAAAGACAGCGTTGTACTATGCAATTAACGAAACTAATTTTGGATTTATTAATTTTTTTTAAATTAGTTATCTTGTCGTACAGGTTTACTAGTAGGAAAACTTAATTTGTAATTTAACATGAGGGTGTTCTACCGAAGTGGAGTAGCATATTGAATAAGATACCTAATTATCTATAGTAGTCTGTATACCAACGTCTATGCTAATATCAGTATTTTTCTTTTATTTTTTAGTCTGTAACTTAATCGTCCTTTAAAAATATGAAATTTAATGTTTTACAGATTTTTAGGATTTTTTTTTAAATTTGCAACTGTTACACTGTAAAAACAGCGTGGAGGATTTAAACGCAAAGCTCCACGCAATGTTGTCATGTCTTTGGTGACACGTTTAAAAACTAAACGTGTTTAGGCCCAGCCTAATGTGTTTGGTTTCTGGCGTGTTTAGCATTACATGTGCTTAGGTATTTGACATTAGGTATTTGACATTATGATGTCAAATACCTAAGCACATTTAAGTCACGTCAAGATCCTAAGCACATTAGGATATATCTATTTTTAAGTGTAGTATGCTATCTTTCACAAAAATAAAAATAATACGAGTTAAAAAATAACAAATGCTTTTAGATGTGAATAAAATTAACAATAGTGAACACAAGATAATAGCACATCGTTAACTTTATTTTCAACTCCTCGTCATTGTCCATTTTTAAAGACCTATTGGCGATTCGGAGTGATACACCAACATATAAAAAAAAATCAAAATATTTGGTTTATATAGTTACAGAGAGGAACTGATCCTCCCTGGTTATAGGCCTATTAGTATTCAATTCAGTTCAATTCAAATTGTATGTCAGACATCCATTGTATACCCAAAAAAAATGAATACTGTAAAAAATAAATACCAAACAGACATTTGTAAAAAAAGAGGTGGAATTATCCAGAACCGTCAATGCATATAATTTCATTCCACTGTCATACAATTTCGATTTTTGCATTTCGACTTTATTATACCTTTAAGGCCTCATATACGAATTTAAAAGTATCATAACAATATAATGTAAAAGTATTTTCATGGTTTTATTAAGGATATTTTTATATTATATTAAATTTGAAATATGAAATGTAGCATCAACAATAGTTTTTGTCCGTCTGAGTCATTATGTGAGTGATTATTCAACCCATCGAGATTCGAGTCTCACACTGTTTGATCAGTGGCGTATCTATGATTCTTAAGAAGGGGGAGTGGAGAGATCGATGAATCGATGATAAATTAGGCCTAAGAGGTGGCGCTAGGTCTCAAAATTTAACTACTTGAGCGTGATTTTTTTTTTTTTTTTGCTTCGGAGATTTTTATAAGGTTCTTCTAAATTAAATATTCGAGCTTTTCTTGGGGGGGGGGGGGGCACCCATAGACACTCCACTGTGTTTGACCACTATTCGGTTGCTCTCATACTGAGACATGAGTTTGGATATAATTCTCACTCTTGGAATTTCTTGTAAATAAAACGATGTTTTTTTCAAGGCATATTGCAAAGTTATCAATATTGAAAAATTGAGCTTTAATAACACTTATAAAGATAGTATAGAACATAAATTGGAAGTATAAATGAACGATAATTGCAAAATGCTAGTTAAATGAAAGAGATTGCTAAGGAACGTGAACGCACCTCTTGGAATGAACTTGAAAGGTTACGGTATTTGACGAAATAATACAATAATACGCATACGGTACTTTTCTTACCATTTGAATTAAGTGACCTTCCTGCTTTTTGGCTTTTTTACTAGACCTATTAGTAGGTTTAAACATTATTTTTCATTAAAATACTGTCTAATTTAGCTATTCCAGTATTTAGAGACTCGCATATAAACAATATGAAACGTTACTAAACAAAACGGGTTCCTCACGAAGCTAATTTGCATAAATCTAATTTGCACTGTAATTCGTAGCTTCGTTAGGTACAGTAATTCGCAGTTTACTGTAATTCGTAGCTACTGTAATTCGCAACCGGAAGTTGGTTTGTATTTACTGAATTATTTTTACGTTTATTTTATGCCGATAAAGTTTGCAGTTTTGGTACTAATTCGAACAATTATTACTAATCAATCATCTATAATGCGTAAAATAAATGGTAAAGACGCAGAAGTATATACAAAGAGAATTTAGGCGAGTAAAGCAAACAAACACTGACGTAAAATAGAAAAATATTATAAAGATAAACAGATAAGGCCCCAAAATAGTTCGCATTGTGGATGACCGCATATTTATCGCATCCCTAAAGTTGTTCTAAAAAATCTATCTTACAAAAATTGGCCAGATTACTTTTCTCACAAAGAGTAAGTCAAATATTAAAACCATCCCTTTTTTGAAAATTTCGATTCACGGTCAGATATTTTCAGAATGTATTTCCAAATATCATTCTTCATAGCTCTAGCTTCTTGGACGAAAGACGTTTTCTTTGAAACGACCTATGACATTTCCGGGAGGGTCATAGTTGAAGACTGCGTACACCTCATTGGGCTTCTTAGAATTGATGGCCATGCCAACGCCAAGCCGAACACTGTCTTTCCAGACGACTTGTGTGAAGTGACCTGTAAAAAGATGGACACTATCATAATAAATTTAGGCCTACTGGTATCAAAAATAAGTTAAGTAGGCCTAGATAGTAGACTGAAGACTAAACATATATTTCTTAAAGTAAACACGTGCTGCAGAACAACCAATCAATTATAGAGAGGTCAGAATGTTTACATTTTAACAAGCATAAACAAAATTAGTATATCAGAATTAAAATTTGACGTCAGCATCAAACACGTAAAAATGTAACTGTTGTAACGCGCTGTTTCACAGCTAATCGATGAAAATGTTTACATTTTGAAATGACATAAAATAATGAGCATTATAAGTTGACGTCAGCACTTGAGAAAGCCACTTTTAAGGTCTGTCAACATTGTTAAACCTTGTGACAAATAAATGTGGTATGCCCATTATTTGGGCGTATGCCCATTATTTGGGTGTATATGACATCATCACGCTCATAATATATTTGCACATCACACAAATTTGTCATACGAAAGTTAATAGTGTGGACATAGATTTAAACCAATACGCGTCATTGGAACGTACCTGTGCCTTGTGTGAACTCGCCCTTGTTGAAATCATATTTAGCTATTTCGTTATAGAAACTTTCCACTGCTTGTTCACCTAGGAGAAAATATTAAATATATGTTGCCTGTGTTAAGCTAATCAATCTTTAAAAATATTAAATATCTAATTGTTTACTTTATATTAAGGCCAACTCAGACAGCGTCGACCGACGCAGCCCGACCCGATTTATCGTCGGGGACAGTCTTAAGCCGTCGTGAGAAATATTAAACACGTTTAATATTCTACTACGCGACTGCCCCCGACGCACACCATCGCGTCTGCGTTCAACTCACACAGACCCGACGCGACAACAAATCGCGTCGGGCTGCGTCGGCCGACGCTGTCTGAGTTGGCCTTTACGTTACCGGTATTAGATTTTAATTGGAAATCATTATTGAGCTAGAGGTTTTCTTCCTTTCAAATTTGCATTGACTCATAGTATACGTTCTTATATTGTTTATATAGACATTTTAATCAATATAAGAATTGTTGTAGTTGAAATTGTTTCAAGCTGTTTTATTGGAGACTTGTAACTTGTGTTATGCATTTAAACGGATACTAATTGTTATTATGGTAATGAAATAGACAATAATTTAGTTTTGCGTCAGGAGAATCAAATGTAGGTGTGATTTTGGCCAACCTGACGTGAAAATGTACTGAATACTCAGTACGTATGAAAACACTTTCTGCGAAAAAAAATCGAAAGTTGTTCTCGGTTGGGACTCGAACCCACGATTTCCAAATCTGTAATGTTTTCGCAAGTGTCTCACACAGGCCTACTGAGTATTCAGTACATTTTCAAGTCATGGGCAAAATTACACTTATAAATAATATTTATATTGAGATTTATTTACGGTATGTGCACCGACAAGCAGTATTTCGTCATTAAAGTAAACTTTCAAACCCCGTTTAGAACACGTCGGTTGCCCGTCATATACTTCAAATAATCTAATATAATGATTGTTCAGTGATGATTGGATTGGAATTCCATGATACGTAGTTCTTACCACTCAACCCATGGAGGCCTGATGAGTTGTAAAACCAGTAAATATTTTCGCCGTACTTGTTGGATGATCGATGCTTCTGTTGCCCCGACTTTGCGCACCGTTCTGCCCACTTTTGCGCGTAACTATTCATCTTCCCCGCTAGACGTAGGGGTGGGGAACCGTGTTTTACGCGGTAGTTATTATGCGCAGTCAACGCCTCTCGTCGAAAGCGATCGCGTCTGCCTGAAATGATAAAAATAGCAAGTATAACGAGTAAATTCTACGAATTTATATGATGTAAAACTTTTAATGAATTGGTTCTAGAAAAACTTAAGAGTTATAATTAAATATGGTTATACAGTAACATACAGTACACAAATACAGAAGCCGACGGTGATATGCTAGGTTGCCGTTCCACTGTAACAGCTGGCAATTAGTCGCAAATGTGTAAATATACATCGATTAATGATCTATTTTTGCACAAAGGAGTGTATTCATACTCGATGATTTAACGGGAATTAGTTATGAAGATGATCCAGAAGGAACCGTATTGGCGTTGCCGAGGAAGCAGAGGAATCTCTTTGTATATTCACTGATCTTCTAAACTTAGACATAATAGAGTACTTATATATTATGAGACGGCGTTTATGGTACACACGTGATCGCATCATTATCAATTTAGAATATATAAGTACGGATAACGTAATACACATTAGAACATGTGGTAATATAGTCAAATTATGAAAGAACACTGAAAAAGTCATATTACCGTCAAAACATACTTGGTATTTATTTTTAAAATCAACTATTAATATAATAAACCGTATTTTCTTCCTGAGATTTGCAAGCTAATTCAAACATTATCAATTAATTACTCTTAAAAATTGAATTAGTTGTAGGCCTATAGTTAAACATAAATCAGATGCAAATAGACAATTCGATATTTAACTTTACTGTGGAATATTAATGCGTTCAATATCGATTGATAACACAGCATAGGCCTATGCCTAGATGTACTAACAAATACACCTACTTGCTCAGAAGGTGGATAACCTAATACACATGTGAATTACGATATTTTCTCTTTTTTATACAAATGTGTATACAAAGTACTGATACAATTAATATTTTGTTTAATGAAGTAAACCATGGTCCTAATAAATCATTTAAGGTATATAAGAGCAGTCTAGAAGTCTTGAAATGTGGGAGGGGGATGATGGGAGGTGGTCGATGATCAGTTGAAGGACGCTAATTCGCAAATATATGGTGATTTTAACCACTTGAACGTCATTTTTGGTGGAGGGGGGCGCGCAAGTAATTTTCTGGGGGAGTGCGCCCCCGCGCTCTTCCCTAGCGGATACGCCTCTGAATAAGAGTAAAACCGTCACATTAATGCTTTGTTGACAGACATGAAGACGGATAACGTAATATGTTGTACATGATTTGCATTAATATCCCTTTTCTCGGTCAGTGCATTCAACGAAACTAGCACTTTGCAAATGCAACTGCATCTTTTTTTGAAAGTTTGAAAGTGCGAGCGGACATTCCAGTCCGGGCAGGTTCGTCTACACTTAGCAAAATGCTTTCTGCCGGTATCCATAATTCATCGATAAGTTTTGGTCATTTAAAGCATGCACTGCCAGCCGGTTCCATGAACATGATATTCTAATCATTATCTGCACTGTCATATTATATGCCATGATTTTACCAACATCGGTGTAGGCCTACTCTCGGTAGTGATGAAAGCCACTGGAGCGTGGGAAAATGGGTCAGAAGGTCACTATTAATCTGCCTGATCACGAAATTCACAATATGAGGAATATGGATAACTTAATATACATGCTTAACGAGGTCGCTACAATTTTTGCAGTTTGGAATATTGTTGACCTCAGATGATTGTCGATGTCTCATGGAATTGTATCTGTTCAATTCACTAACACGTTATGCAAAATATTCATCAATAATTCAGCTATGAGGTTTTATTTTACTGATTTATCCATTAATAATGCGGATAACGTAAAACACACGTGTTTTGAGGAAAAGCATACTTGATTTCAAACTTGTTCATTAATATCATATGTCTTACAAAATAATGTGTCATTATGATGTGTTAAGGCATACCCTTCAAGATAATACGAATACCAAAGTAAATTAATTGTTATTTTGAAACAAATTACCATCAAATATTAGGTGAGTGCTTGGGAAATTGCAATTATCAACTTTTCCGGTCGTTCGGGCTCATTTTAATGATTATAATACAATAATATATATAGTAAACTATGTCTGAGTAGAGTTTACGACGGTGCACCAGAATAAATAGATATTCATGGATTCCAATTACCGGTCGTATTACGTTTTTTCAAGTAAAATAACAGTGAAATGAATATTGGTCTCGTTTTTCGTAGAATAGCCCATATACAACATTAAAGCTGTACCGTATTTACATGTGGGCCTATCTATAAAGTTAAAACATTGTGACAATGTTTGTTGCTTTTTGGAGGATGGGGTTACATATTTTCCCAAACCAAGTTCAATTCGGGTCATTATAGACGTGGCAAGTAGCTGAGGCATGAAGCGGGTAGATGAACAATAAACAGAGCTATAGCCTAGACGGTTGGGGTAAAATCATAAGCTAAGAAAACATGAGTGCCAAACAACGAATGGAGTTGTATATACAGTATATACTGTACATGTATATGTTGCTGCGTAGCACTATATGGAATACATTATAAATAATCACGTAATGGTAGAAACAGTGCTCAAATCAGGGGCGGATCCAGAGATGTCCAAAAGGGGGGGGGGGCGAAATTTGGGCCGAGGGCCGATCGAGACAACAATGTCCCAGGGGTTTTTGTGTTCTAGACGCCCGAAAATAACATTTGAGGCGTTGTGGGCTATCATTTTTTTCTTTTTCTTTCTTTTTTTCTTTTTTTTTCTTTTTTTACCTCCCCAAATCCGCCCCTGCAAATAGAGGAACAATAATGATGTAAACATCGTATCGGGCATGAAAAAGCTTCTTATCAATTGTTTGAAAAAGTTTCCCTGGCGGAACTGAATACACAATCTCCCACTGTCGAGGCGAGTGTCATACCGTACGAGTCACATACCGTACGACACTCACCTTGACCAAAGTTGAATGAAATAGAACGAAGAAATCCCTTTTACATTAAAAATAAGAAAAAAGATAATTAAATACCAAGTTCGATTGGCTTACATTTACCTATTATACCATAGGCAGCTGCATATATAACTTACGACTGCCGCAATGTATAAGCCTACATGTATCCTTAAAAAGATTCTAACAACTTTTACCTCTGCCCATGGAGGTATACCTCCATGCTTTGTCTGAGCTACAGCATTGACCCATTTCAACACAATATCTTCCTTTTACAAACGCTGTTTTCTTTAGAAAATCCCACACTTGTAGTTTTCCAACTATAACGTATGTGTTCTTTATTCACCCAAGTTCAAACAACACCAGATCTCTGCTTGCTTGTGCATGATGACAGGCCGCGATTGCGACCGGCTTCATTCCGAACAAGGTTAACTAATGTCAATTATTGGCGTAAAGTTGCAATACTAGATGACGTCATATATACGCGTTTAGTTGTGATATTATTTTTACTTATAATATATTAAGTTTAAGTTTAACACATAGCCTTTCCTTTTTTGCCTACAATCAAAGATATAATGAATGATAACATAAGTAGACTCTATAGTTTTCAAAGTTTCTTTTTTTCTCGAAGTTTATTTGTAACAAAAATATGAATACAGTAGAAATACAAGGCCATATATGGTCATAAGATTCAACTATGATCGTCTAATCAGAAAGTAGGTCTAGGCCTATCCCTGGTTTAAACTGTGCTCCGGCACTATGGTAAAGGTAACATTTGCAACATAAGTGTAACTTTAGGGCTTATCATATATATTTTGCAAACTTTGGCATAAAGTGGACCGCATACAATTTCTTATACACTTCCAGTATTTATAGCAGGAACTATAACGTAGATTCCTGTGTCGCAATACCACCATACAAATCATAATAAACATCCTGTATTATTAGTATTTCATAGCTTCATCCATTAGTATAATATAGGCCTATACAGTGACAAGTAGCTGAGACATGAAGCGGGTAGATGAACAATAAACAGAGCTATAAAGCCCAGGCGGTGGGGGTAAATAGGCTAAGAAAACATGAGTGCCAAACAACAAATGGGGTTGTTTTCCCGACTAAACGCCTTTATAGTATTTAATTTCAAAGTCAGTTTATTTAACCCTAACTAAAGCCTCTGAAATAAAATACCAATAAAGCCAACCCTACTATTGTGCCAATAGGTCCATTTAAAAAGGACAGGTTACGTGGGCGAACTGATCCCTTTAATTCTCTTGACCCCTCCTAAAACATTTCAAAAACAAGTTGGCCCATTTTACGCAAAAATATGAAAAACCTGGACCCATCAAGTTTACCCATTTTAGGCTAAATATGAGAAATATGGACCCATTTTTCAAAAAGTTGACTCATTTATGCATAAAACTGCATAGCATAATTTGGACCCATTTAAAAAAAATGTGGGCCTATATGTACCCATTAGAAAAATCGTGTGGGACTGCCCCAACTGTCCCATTAGCTGGCTACGGCATTGCCTATTTTTGTAAGACCACGACACAGGATACTGCAATAGAAGGCTTAATTCATATTCAAGACAAAGTACTAAATGTTACTTCACCAACTTTCTCTGCATTCAGCGAGCAGATTGACAAGTCTTTATGAACAATAACATCACACGTTTGGCAGCATTTTATTGGATGATGCAAATTACCGTGCACTTAACAAACGGAAGAAAAGATATGGTACAGTACTGTATCCCTAGTCACGTCATAGTTTATAATATTATTTATTGTTTAATATATATAATATATACACACTTACAGTATCGTCACCGACATCACAAAGAGGCACCAACTTCAAAAATCATATTTTTTCAATTTTTTTTCTTTTGACATTTTGATTATGTACATCAAACTTTCACTTTTCACCTAATTTTTAAAAGTGCAACTACACTATTTAGCCTGTCTCTTATACACATCTAGATGTGTATAAGAGACAGCGCTGATTTCTTTCGAATATCCTTAGCGCTCCCACACTTGTAGTTTTCCTACTATTCGGAAGTGGTACTGTAGCGTATGTGTTCTTTATTCCTCTAAGTTCAAACAACACCACATCTCTGCTTGCTTGTGCATGATGACAGGCCGAAGGCGTGCGTCGCGACCGACTTCTTATCGGACGAGGTTAACTAATGTCAAGTATTGGTGTAAAGTTGCAATACTAGACGACGTCATATATACGCGTTTAGTTGTGATATTATTAAGCCTATGGCAGCATGTAGTTAGTAATAAACTTCATTTTATCCTGCTTATTATTTATAATTTGGAATATAATTATTTCTATCAATATACAATATTTGACCTTCACCGCAACTTTTTTTACTTATGATTTATGAAGTTTAAGTTTAACATAGCCTTTCCTTTTCTGCCTACAATCAATGATATAATGAATGATTACATAGGCCTAAGTAGACATAAGTATAGTTTTCAAAGTTTCTTTTTTTCTCGAAGTTTATTTTTAACAAAAATATGAATACAGTAGAAATACAAGGCCATATATGGTCATAAGATTCAACTATGATCGTCTAATCAGAAAGATGTCCACGACGAAAAAAAGTGGGCGTGGTCGGGCGTCGCTCAAAATCTCCCGAAAGTGTTCCAGGGGGCCGAGCCACGAAAAATATGACAATTTAGGATTTCAAAGGCTTTTTTAATCGGTTTTGGGTTCTAGTAGAAAATATATGTACATTTTTTCTCTCCGACGAATTGTGGTTTTTCTCCCCGACCGGGGGCTCTCCCTGCCCCTCGACCTGCCCCCTGACACCACCCGGTGGGGGGGGGGGGGGCGCAAAAAAGTATCGTTTAATTACGATTATTTCCTCGCTTTGAGTATTAAGAATAACCTTTCTTCAGCAAAAACCAAATTATTAACTGGTGAAAACTACCTAATAGCAAGGCTCTAGATATTGTTTCCGGAGTACTGTAACCTTTGGTATTAGAGCACTCAGCACGCCAAGATACCTTTTGCCAGTAAAGGAAACCTACTAGACGTACAGCCCACCACTTTGCACACCGCAATAATGATTGTAGTAGTAATAGTAGTAGGCCCTGTTTGCTTATTAACGTCTCGCCCTTGTACAAAGTTCAGTTAATACTGGCTTATGAGAAACTTAAACTACCGTACGTAGTACAATAATACAAACGGATTCGTACAATTCTCCGAGATGTGTGTAATAGATAGAGCGGCTATCAATGATTGAATCAATGGATGAATGACTGGTAGATGAATAGAAAGTGAGTGGTGATGGGGATCATGATCATGATGACGATGATGGTGATAATGATGATGATGATGACGATGATGATGATAAATATGACGTTGATGATGTTGACAATAATATATATTTATCTATTAATAATAACGTTGATTAATATTTTAGGTGGAATAAAAGCGAAATATGTGTACACAATAATAAAATCATAAGTTATGTACAAAAATATTACCAGAGATGTCACTTTTCTATATTTAGCTTTAAACATTTAGACTATTTACAGCGAATTTTCTCTCCAAATGTATTTACATTATACTAACCTAAGGGGTTACCACATTAAAAATGTAGGCCTATATGCATTCATATCTTAGGTTTACATCATTAATTTGCTATTTATTTTAAATGGGCAAAGCAGGTACTTTATCTTCTATTCCTAACCATTTTAAAATTTTAACCTTTGTACAATGTTAATTAACCTTAACCTATAAATTTCTAACCTTTCATGGGGAAATGTATTTGTTTTATATATAAGTGTATATATATATATATATATATATATATATATTATATATATATATAGGCCTATACACTATTTTAAACGTAAACAAACATCTGGAATTTCAAACCATCTAGTTTACTGTGCTTGACAATTTTATTGGATTGCATCAACTTCACTAACACATCCCAAAAACGTAGAATTTACTTCATTTATACTTTTTTTTATAATTCATAGGTTGCCGTTTGCCGTATTCATTCGGACTTCCCTCTCTGCAAGCCTGTTGGCCTATGTGCCTACAAGTAGATAACGTGAAAGTTCGCACGACCGCGCACGTGCATTTTTAAGCTATTTGTTCCGATGACTTCTTCTGGTCGTCTGCTTGTTTGATGTCTTCATAACGGTAGAGGGAGTCGTTCAGTGTCTCGACCATGGTTTCATCGAGTTGCGGGAATAGCTTAAATTAACGAAATTATTATTATTATTATCACTATTGTTATAGTTTTCGATGTCATTGCTTTCAACAAACAAATAGGCAAACAAACCAAGCAATGATTGAACGAACGAACTATCTAACAAGGGCAGGCTAAATAATGAACAAACGAAAAACTTAAAACAAGGTTAAACACAAGCAAACCGACAAACGAAAACGGGACACCCGGATAAATGAACAAATGAAAGAACGAAGGGACAGATGAACGAAGATACAAAGAAAGAAGAAATAAACAAATCGTCAACGACACCACGAAGACACACAAACTTCAAAAATCATAGTTTTCATTTTTTTTTCTTTGAAATTTTGATTATGTACATCGAACTTTACCTTTTCAACTAATTGTTAAGAGTGCAACTACACTATTTAGCTAATTTGAAAAAAAATAGATTTTTCGTTTTCACGAACAGACACAAATTTCAGTGGGTTATAAGAAGACGCACGTGCGGCGTTGCTATCGTTGTGATCAGGTTAATGAGGCCTGTCTGAGGTAGGGCTAGACGTAAAGATTAAATTCCATAACTTTCCTAGGCATAGCGGTAGGCCCTCCCTACTTGCAGTATAACCGGGAATAGACCTATACACATGCACCAAGTCTGGAATTGTAAAAACATAATGGTTTTAGCAGGATAAACCTAGTATTTAGGCCTATAATAACCCTTGACTACAATGGTGAAACATAGGCGAAAACAAAGTTTGTGTCTGACAACGGAGTGCGTAGGCCACAGGTGGACAAAGTGCGGATCCCTCCCCCACCCCCACGGGCCGCCGCATACGGTCCGATACGATTTTTTTGCGGACTGCGAAAATGAATTAAAAACCCTATGTGCGGCCCGCCAAAGCAACATTGGCTAGAAAACACTATGTTTTTTACGGCCCGACACCGATCATATGTAAAAGTAACATTAAAACTGAGAATTGTGTAAAAGCAGTGCTTGGAGGTTTTTGGAAGCTCACTAGAAACATAAAAGTTTGGGTGCGGCCCTCGATGTTAAATCAAACATTCACTTTGGCCTTCCGACCGAATTTTATGCCCAGCCCTGGCGTAGGCATACAGCGTGTAAAAATAGATTTTCGTTTTCACGAAGAGACATCAACTTCGCCGTACGCGTAAACAACCTATGCTGGGTAGGTCAATATTCTTATCGTTTTCACGAACAGACACACACTTTTCACTCTAATTAACAGGTTAATACGGAAGCTTAAAGTGACCTTCCGCGTTTCCGAGTTTCCAAGATAATTATCATGGAAACATGGAATAAATACTTATTAAGACGTCTTTCCGAGATAATTTATCTCGGAAAGACGGA
>NW_022687459.1:110106-112418 GCF_011630105.1 Anneissia japonica | reverse complement strand
ATAATTTATCTTGGAAAGACGGAATTCCAAGATAATTTATCTTGGAAAGACGGAATTCCAAGTAAAAGTAACATTAAAACTGAGAATTGTGTAAAAGCAGTGCTTGGAGGTTTTTGGAAGCTCACTAGAAACATAAAAGTTTGGGTGCGGCCCTCGATGTTAAATCAAACATTCACTTTGGCCTTCCGACCGAATTTTATGCCCAGCCCTGGCGTAGGCATACAGCGTGTAAAAATAGATTTTCGTTTTCACGAAGAGACATCAACTTCGCCGTACGCGTAAACAACCTATGCTGGGTAGGTCAATATTCTTATCGTTTTCACGAACAGACACACACTTTTCACTCTAATTAACAGGTTAATAAAAGTTAAAAAAAGAAAAATAAATTGAACATTTGAATTGTTTGTTGCTTTATATTTAAACAATGTTTATGTAAATCAATATTCAAAATTTTGATATCTTGATAGTAAAATTTACGGATTTTTGAAGTAGTTCACTTCAAACGTGTTTTTCTCAAAACGTTGTTATAATCGAAATTGAAGTTTGTGTCTCTTCGTGAAAACAGTGACGAAATGTACAAATAAACGAATAAACCAATAAGCAAATACATATTCAATAATATTAATGATAATGATAATAAGGCAAATTATTGTTATTCAAATACAAATTATTTAATCTTACCAGTGCGACCGATTTGAACATCGGAATAAGTATGTACTTAATAAAGCCGATTTGCGCAGTGGACTTAGTAACCTTATCCCGATCCATGAAAGGTGAAACAGGCAGTCCCTCTATCTTCTCACGATCGCTCTAGGAGGTTGAAAAATTAAGATATTCAACATTTATTTAGTCACAAAAATGGTCAAGGAACAGCTAAAAAATCGCCACGGGCTTATGTGAACAACATAAGGTCAGAATTCCCTGGTCAGAGCCCTTAGTGCACACTGCGTCACACATGCGTCGACCGACGAATCCAACTCCGTTCCTTATAAGCGCCAGGCGACACGACACCGTTTGCACAATTGCGAAATGAGTGACCGGCTTCAGTCAGGTTTCCCAGGCTAAAGCCCCTCGTTTCAGGATTCAGGAGGCCTACAATATGGTTTCCAAAGTGTGGATTCACACTCATGATCCGCCCAGACAGGGTTTCCTTCAACTAGTTTCACAAACTTACCTGCATGAAGTACTCTGTAAGTAAGCAGTCAACCCATGGTTCAGAAACCTCCATTGGCCGGACCTCATTCGAAATGTCACAGCACTTGATTAACACCATCTTCAACTGTGTATTTGAAAAAAAAAAAACAATCACCCGTTTTTATTATAACCACATCATATCATAATCATCATTACTAATTAATCACCACAGCCATCAGAATCATCATCATCATCATCATCATCATCATCATCATCATCATCATCATCATCATCACTACCACCATTAACATTTCTATTATCATTCTCCTCCTCAACATCAATATCATCAACATTCTCGTCATAGTCATCCTTAGCATCAATCCACCACCGCCATGACGACGGTGATGATGATAATAATAATAACAAAAATGATAAAGAACTAACCGACTTGAGGTGGTCTTCATTGCTGTAATCAAAGCCTTGTTCAATCTGACTTTTAAATTTATTCATGACGTCACCGTGACTGGCCATGTCGGTTGCTAGGATCAGAGTAATCATTTCCTAAATCAGAATCAGAAAAATATCAGTTATTTATTATATGTTGAAGCGCTAATCTCGTAATATTTATTTATTAAAGAAAGTACATCTTCGGAGATCCTGTCATATCCTGAAAGAGGGCGTACGTCACGTCATTTTTTTCGTCTGGTCACCCTGGTCTGATTCACCACTGTAGCCTATAATCGGATTTAAATTTTCAACGAAAGCCTCAGTAGCTCAATCGGCTAAGGCGCCTGCATAGGCAGCAGAATATCCCGGATGGGGGCGATCTTCACACTCGTAAATCCCTTTTCTTTACCTTATACAGTTTAATGCATAAGTGTCTGTGTGGGTGTGGGTGCGAGTTTTTGTGTGTTCCAATCCACGCAACGTGTTTTGTTCATCATCTTGCGCACTATATAAGGTTTCAGTGCACATATAGATCAACGGCGTCCGTACCTGTCGTATACATCTAAATCTCTCTGGATCGACGTTGGCAAATATATTGTACTCAGGAGTGCTGAGGATGCGGAAGGCCACAGAGCAGTGATGATTCTCCAGCGGCGAAATATCATTGTATCGAATAGCTAGTTCCGTACGCGCATTAATCTGGTACCTTCACATAGAGGAAATTTACAGCT
>NW_022687459.1:107641-109306 GCF_011630105.1 Anneissia japonica | reverse complement strand
CTTACCAGCCATCTCTTTAATGTTATTGGATTAATGTTGAATTCACTGACCAGTTCGAGTTCGTGGAACATGTGCTCCATCAAATATAACATCTATAGGTTTATCAATACAAAATAATAGCGGAGATAAGGCACATAATTAAATATTTGTACAATAATTAGGATACAATATTATATAATGTTATATAATATACATTATACAGCATATAATCAGTCAATCGATGGCGCCGATATTCGTAACTTAATTTTGCATGTCTTGGCAATATTTATACAAAAAATTGTAACATAGGCCTACCTAACATGATATAATAATTATAGTAATATGCTATGATATGGATAATATAAGATGAGATGAGTTGAGATGTGATGAGATGAGATGCGATGAGATGAGACGCGATGGGATGAGATGAGATGAGATGAGATGAGATGCGATGAGATGCGATGCGATGAGATAAGATGCGATGAGATGCGATAAGAAAAGATGCGATGAGATGAGTTGAGAGGCGATGAAATGAGATGCGATGAGATGAGTTAAGATGCGATGAAATAAGATGAGATGAGATGAGATGCGATGAGATGAGATGAGATGTGATGAGAAGCGATGAGATGATGAGATTAGATGCGAAGAGATGAGATGAGATGCGATGAGATGAAATAAGGTAAGATATATGATATGATACAATATAATATCTAACATAATATATATCATATTATATTACATTATATTACACAATATAAAATTATATTGTATATTAGTATTAAATATTTACAGAAATATGATAAAATACCGGTACAAAATACTAGTTATTGTAAAACATTGATATTTATGATATACGGTAATATTATTACATAATGTTATTATACTACTTACTGTATAGTACAACATTATAAAATATATAGTGCGGGTCTCCCTCTAATTAAAGACACCCCCAAATTAACAAATGTTTGTTTTTTTTAAATATTCTAATTAGAGAAGAGACAAAAGCTGCTAAAAACCATGAAAACCCCAAAAGTTGACCTGAATAACATGACAATTTAGCAGAATATTCGGTAAAATATCTATACATTGAATGAATCAGCTTTTACTGGATGTGAGAATAAAACATCGTTAGAACTGAGACAATATGTTTAGATGCCTCAGATTAGAAACATAAACATACAGTCTGTTAATTGCGGGGGTATCCATGGTTACACGTTATATCACGTGACTCTATGGCATCAACGTTCATTAAGTCCCATATCATCCAATTGAACGATTTGTTACTTTGGTGCGCGGAGGAATAATTTGAGTTGATTATTTTATGATTTACCACGTAGGGGGTAGAGAAGTGGAAAGAGTAACCGAGCAAGTGAAAAAACAAAACGACACGTAGGCCTACGTAACCCTAATGTTCATATAAACACAGCTTGTAGCAAAGAGTATACAATGCAAGAGGTTCTACTGCCCTAATTTTGTACGCACGAAATGAAACGTTAAAAACAAAGATCTTATAAACAGCAGAACAGGAACCATCTCAGATCCACGGCAACAGATAGGACGCCCTCTTCCAAAGCTGAATACTTTTTCTCTTTGGTCAAAGATCTTATAAACACAAGATAGCGTTCTCCGCGATTTACGCGTGCAAATTCTGTAATAAGGCATGAATGGCGCCCTCTTGCTAAAAAG
>NW_022687459.1:100535-107258 GCF_011630105.1 Anneissia japonica | reverse complement strand
GATCTTATAAACACAAGATAGCGTTCTCCGCGATTTACGCGTGCAAATTCTGTAATAAGGCATGAATGGCGCCCTCTTGCTAAATTGGAAACTTTTGACCCTTGACCGCTCTGACCATACCGAACACCGCGGTATCAATCCTGTGAACTGCAGAACAGGAACCATCTCAGATCCATGGCAACAGATAGGACGCCCTCTTCCAAAGCTGAATACTTTTTCTCTTTGGTATAATAGCGCATGAATGGCGCCCTCTTGCTAAATTGGAAACTTTTGAACCTTGACCGACGCTTCTATTTGTTACGCGTAATTCGCGGAGAACGCTATCTTGTGTTTATAGGATCTTTGGCAAAGATCTTATAAACACAAGATAGCGTTCTCCGCGATTTACGCGTAACAAATAGAAGCGTCAGTCAAGGTTCAAAAGTTTCCAATTTAGCAAGAGGGCGTCATTCATGCGCTATTATACCAAAGAGAAAAAGTAATAAGTTTTGGAAGAGGGCGTCCTATCTGTTGCCATGGATTTGAGATGGTTCCTGTTCTGCTGTTCACAGTACAGTATGGCCATAGCGGTCAAAGGTCAAAAGTTTCCAATTTAGCAAGAGGGCGCCATTCATGCCTTATTACAGAATTTGCACGCGTAAATCGCGGAGAACGCTATCTTGTGTTTATAAGATCTTTGATCTTTGGTTAAAAATACTACCACGAGATAGGGGGTGCCCTATTAGAATTCGAATAGATTTCGAAAATCGCCTTTTGATAGACTTTAAGTATTGTCTAACGTGTGCCGCTGTTACAAAAGTGCTTTCCAATAAATATCTATCGACCTATCTCTAGTTTGTGGTGTAGTACTTTTTGAAATAGGATTACGTTACAACGAAACACCGGGAGTCAGACCTCTTGTAGTTCTATACTCTTTGCTTATAGCATTAAAATTAACTGATTTCTAGAATAGGATATTTATATTTTTAGCACAAGAAGGATGAATGCGATCTTTCATAGATCTTTCCGCGGAGTGTCAATCAAACAACTGACCTATCAGAACAGGGTCAAGAATACGCGTGTCCTACAAACACGCACACGTGTTGTCCCACAAATGCACGTGTTCGCGTATAATATACGCGAACATTTATTTTTACGCTGTCGTTTTGTGGACCATAGCAACAATATCCAAGGGGCGGGGCTTAGCGGAAGGTCCATTGAATAGAAATGCTATAGGCCTATAATTGGAATATCATTATTTCTGAAATATGCATTTGCATTTTTATAAATTTTGTCTACAGTATACGTAAAATATTACCTCGTTCGGCTCCCAATGCCAGATGTCAAAGGTCGGATTCCGGAGGTATCGGATAGTTTCTTCTGATAAAGTGTACTGAAACAGTATTGAATTGTTTTTTTAGATAAATATCTGCAGCACATTTCTAGTTTTAAAGCTTCTCTTTTAAACAAAAAAAAAATTAATGCACACCGGTACTACATCCAGATAATCAGATTAAATCCATTGAACATTAAGATACCACAGTTATCATACGGTATACTGATTGTCATTTTCATTGTATAATAATATGCCTTTTGAATATTAATACTTTGTCCTTTACCTTGTGATATTTTGGAACGTCCCTTCGAGCATTTATCATCACTTTTGTCATATCGAATGTTTCACTATAATAGAATTTTCAGAAACACAATAGAATACTAATTACAATCTAGAAGCCATTCAGGTGCTTTAACTAATGACAGATTTCAATCTCATCTTCAACAACATGTCTATCTTAGATAATATTGTCTCGATGCAATATCTGAAAGGTTTCCTATCCCTACTTTAAAACAGACGTGGGCTTTTTTTTTAATTATTGAAAACTTATTTTTTATAAATACTAATAATTTCCTAATTTGAGAGTGCCAGAACCTTTTATCTAAACATTCACTCTTTAATGTGCAATATAGCAAGTCATAAACTGTAAATAAAAAAAAATGTATGGTAATATAGTTTCGTATAATTTTTCCTAAAATATATATTTTTTTTAATTGTATTCCTAACCTGGTTTGAACATAGAGTTATTCGTTTTGCAAATACCATTAAGAATAAATTTTAAAAAACAACTGTTACTTACACTTCCCTGTTAACCATCATTTCCTTCAACTTGGCAATTTCCAATTTACATTTTTCAATATCAATTGCCTTCATACCTTCAACTAAAATTTAAACAAATACATTTTTTTAAATCTTAAAACATTTGAAGACGATATTATTGAGTGGTGGATAGAGGGGTGTTAAAAGGGGCAATAACTATCTTAAAACATTTGAAGACGATATTATTGAGTGGTGGATAGAGGGGTGTTAAAAGGGGCAATAACTCCCCACCCCACCCCGCCCCCTGCCAGCATCCAACAAATCTCTAACCAACTGTGAAATCATTTAGATAAAAGATTAAAATGGCTAAAACTCCGAAAATTGCCATGGATCCCCAGAAACGTTCCTTTACTTCGGCCATTGGTTCGGCTCTTTTCGGACATCCTCGACTGCCACTCACGCCACCCGATTAAAAATTCTGTATCCGTCACTGACTGTTATTTTATTGAGTTCATAATAAATAATTCTTATTCTTGTATATTACTTACATTCCATCCTCTTCTCTAACGTATTCAGTCTTTCTTGAACCTCTTTTTTCAGTTCATTTACTCCAAAAGCCCTTAAGAAAAAGATCATATCCGGATTAACGCTGTATTAACAATACTATAATATGATGTGAAATACGCCAATATCAAATCACATCCACCTCATTATAATACAGGCGTAACCATTTGTATTTCTTTCGAAATAAAATTTCGTTTTCTTATCACTGATGAACATTGCTAATTACATTAAAATAGCTGCTATGCAAACAAAACTATTGTTGAACGTTGGAAAGCGCGGATTTATGTAGATCACACCGACAGAGTCTGCTCTGCTGATATAAGCGATAAAACGCAAAATGGGCAAACATTAAAGTACAAAGAGTTAAGTTCATATTGATTTTATACATATACTTTTTTATTTTGAAAGTGGAGCCTAGTTTTGCTTTCATTACTGTAGCTTTTAATATAACGACACACACCTTGTATACTCTATGTATACGTAGGCCTACTGCTTTTCAGGGAGTAATAGAACCAAAAATGATAATGAAGTGAGTCATAATAAATCATCACAGGCTAAACACGTAAAAACCAGAAATATCTACATTTAAACACTCCTCCCAAAAAATAAATTGATTAAACATTTTTAAAAAAGTATTTCAGAAGTGGCCTTGAAATAGAAAATATTTATAATTATCATTTTTTGTCATAAAAATATAAATATAACTAACTTTGTAAACTGCTCGGCCACTTGCGACAACACTGACTGGAAAAGCTCATCGTCTCCTAGAAGTCAAAGTACAAATATATGAATCAGCACAAGTCCACACAGTATTTAAAATATTACTAATTCACAGGGCCCTTCCACATAGGCCTACACACTTAGTATGAAGGGGGAGTGGTTGAGGTCTGCCGAAGTACACAACAAATTCCATTCTAGAAAATCGTGCATTCAGTATATTCGTTATATCGGGACCTGAAGATAAAGCGTGGTTTCCTTAAAATCGCTACATTATCGCTACAGTTTTTTTAAAGCTTGGTTTCCATACAATTGCTACACGCTATCGACGACAGCTTTCGGTGATGCCGATTCCATGGTCGGTCGAATCTGGGAGTCTTCCCGATTGTTTCGGGATTTGCAGTGAAAAACGGTGTAGCGATTGTATGGAAACCGAGCTTTACTGCAATTATTGCACTAGCGTAGCAGTCTCCGACGCAATCGGAAAGGCTCCGAAAGCTCTCGGTGATAGCGTGTAGCGATTGTATCAAAACCAAGCTTAATAATATGTGATATAATTTAGTGGTATTTTTAAACCACATAACATATCGATGTGGTCTTCTGACGTCTCTGTACTTATTTACGTAATTAATCTATTAATGTCAATACGCAGGGTAATTAATTAAAAGTAGAAATGTGCGTGGCATTAAAGGTTCATTAATCAAAAGTTTAATTATCCTTATAAAACTTAAATTTAAGACAGTGCCATGTTACGTATATTTGGGGTTTTAAATTTTATTCAAATATTTCTGGAGGTTTTAAGTTTTTAGTTGGCTGACTCAAATTCTTGTCTTACCGTAGAAACTTTTTATTGGATTGAATATAGGTTGTATAATCTGGCACATTGTAGACTAATAGAGTAAATGCACACTTCATGACGAAGGATTGAAGAATTATACATTGTTGTGGCTTATGCAAGAATTAATTTAGGCAGGCATCATTCACTTGTTTTTGTAATAAAGGGCTTATAAATTTTAGGGCTTTTACAATTTCAAGCGAAGTGAAGACACAACTGGCTACCAGCATCCAAGGAAAGGACGGTTCAGAATTTCAGGAATTCTAGCTTCTTTCATTGGCGAGGGGTTGTAGGCCGCTCTTAACTTCTTCCCGATTTGGCCCATATAACCGACCTTTTCCGCTAGTATACCATCCGTAAAAAGATACAAATCATGGTATTATTTTAAACTCAAGATTCTAAAAAGAGAATATACTTATAAAACACTCAGAATGCATTCTAAACGCCAAAAATTAAGATCAAATCATAGACCCTATAAGAAATAAACAAACAATGAATATAAGGAATAAATTAACGAAAGATTAATTGCTCACCATTAGGTGTGTCCTGCGACGACATCACAACCTTATACGGAGTACTAAAAAAGGTACAATTAACAAAATAACATTGTGATAATATTGAATAAAATAATAGCATTCCCATATCTTCTATGTTGCAGTGCGTCCTCCAAATGAGACTCTTTTAATTTCAAGACCTCTCTAACGAGGCCACTTTTTCAAATACAATTACAGCATCCAATAATTTTTACACAAAACATAGCGAGACACCGGTATATGTGTATATGTGTGCATATGTATGTTTGTGTGTATGTGTGGGGGTGTGTATGTATGTGTGTGTGTGTATACATATATATATATATATATATATTATATATTATATATATATATGTGTGTGTAATGCGTATTTTTTAATATTATATCATGTATGTGATATTATATCATCATAGTATAGGCCTATACATTCCTGGATTGAAATTATGAATTATTATAAATTAGATAAATTATTATAAATTATAGAAATTATAAATTATAGAAATTATTTATATTAAACTTATATTTTTTTTCTTCTTTTTAAGTTCATCATACTATTATAATTCTTTGATTTTTGTCATGTAATTTTGTATTTTAGGGGGGGTTATAACTTAAAGTTCTGTAAAATTTACAAGAACTTATTTAGCCTCCTCCACTTAATGTATAATGTATATATTTTGGAAATAAATGAAACTGAACTGAACTGAACAGAATACCGAGACCGGAGATCAACCCTCATTTTTAGTTTTAAATTGGAGGGTATACTGTATTCTATTTCATTCTTCTGCCTATGAAGGAACTTAAAATGTTGAATATATTGGACAGATAACCAATGAAGTTGTCAAAGAATGGATGTAACGTCCCCTAGCAATTTTGTACGATTTGAATTACTTCTTAAAATTACCTTATATAGCACAGCCGTAATTGTAATTTAATGTAAGTCAACAGCGCAAGAAGCAGGAAAATAAATATACATAGTAGGCCTACAATACTAGCAATAAGTTCGGTACATAAAGTTATATAATACATAATAACTTAGGCTAAATTAAAAGCAGACTACGCCCAGTGCGTTAATTAACATAGTCGTGTTATTTATTTCGATACCTCTGGGTGTTGCATGGCATTGTTGGTGCAACGGAGATTAGCGCGTTGTCACTGTCAACCAAAGTCACGGGAGTCCATCTATTAATAATAAAGATATAAATTATGATAATGATGATGATAATAATAATAATGATACTAATAATAATAAGAGTAATGATAATAATAATACTACTAATAAGAGGAAGATTACTATAACAAAAATAATTAAAATTTTATCCTGTAATATTGATCATAATAATAATAATAATAATAATAATAATAATAATAATTGTAGTATTAATTACTAGTATTATAAACAATATTGCATTTACCTGTTTACGGAGATAACTGACGTCAACAAGTCATATATATCACGTGAACAACAATGTTGGCTGAATCGAATCTATAGAAAAACACGTAACAAGATTTAATTAACAATGACAACATGAATAGGCATATATATATATATATATATATATATACTGTCTCTTATACACATCTAGATGTGTATAAGAGACAGATATAAAAGAAAGAACAAGAAACAAATATCATATTAAGAGCTTTATGAAAATACCGATAAACTCAACACCGTCTTGCGGTAATAGGCCTACTAGAATTAACCGATAAACGCAACACCGTCTTGCGGTAATAGGCCTACTAGAATTAAAGAGGAAGAATCTCAAAAAACAAGAGGATCCAATAATTAGTTTTAAATAAAACAAAAGGACAAAAGACAGACATTTTTTAATTCAACGTTTCCATCTATTTGATCAATATCAAGCATACTGAAGAATCTCCGAGTGTGAAACAATTTGCTCCAACCCTGATTCGAAAAACGATTGCCAAATAAATATTATTATTATTATTATTATTATTATTATTATTATTATTATTATTATTATTATTATTATTATTATTAT
>NW_022687459.1:95248-100523 GCF_011630105.1 Anneissia japonica | reverse complement strand
CACTGTATTTACCTTTCTTTGATGATTTATTATATATAATTTAACAGTGTTAACGGCTATCTTGATTTATATTATATATATATATATATATATATATATATATACTATATATATATATATAGATAAATATAGAGATAAATACTAACCCTTCTTGCGGTAATGCTATAAATATAGGCCTATATAAAAAAAATCATAAAACACCACAACAGTTGTTAAAAACAGGTAACTGTTACATCTTCATTTAATTTTGTCATTCTGATATTCATTATTTCGTTTCTTCATTTTTATTCATACCATTCTTTCTTCTTTACATTTACGGTTTAATCGATTCTTTAAAATGCAATAGGTCATGTTGTTTGTTAAATAGCTATGGTTCAATTCCTTTTTTATTTACAATACAATGTATCGCAGTTGTTCACTTCATTTATAAAAAAGACTGCATGAAAGCAATCACTGAAGATGGCAGATGTACTGCCGAAACATTTAATAATGAAATCAGCTAGGCCTTGCCTATATGCTATTGAGCTTAAAAACTGTGGTGGTTTTTTTTAAGATTTGCTTTTACACAGATCTATAAATAAATTTTGAACGTTAGAGAAGAGAAATAGGCCTATGCAATTGTGAACAAATAGGTGTCCCAAACGGGATTCGAACCCGGGAACTTCTGCTGTCTGCAGACACCTCTGGGCCATTGAGGCTTCTATGAAAATTCAAATCCGATTAAAGCATTAATTCTTTACATTCGTTTATTTTGCTCATATAAAATTTTCGGAGGCCTAAGATTTTTCAAACTTTTTTTAATGACTATGACCGAAATTTTGTACTGTATTACTATGTATTACTAAAATGTTATGAAAATATTATATCGCAAAGTGTGGGCACTTTATGTTAATAATTGAAGGGCACTTCAATTATTTAAACATAAATGCTTAAACATAAAAACACACTTAACTTAAGAGGCAGCCCCGTGAAGGAGATTACATTATACTTGGAGTAAAAGCGCCGCATAATAACGTCCAATATTAATTTGCCTTGTTGGTGGTAGTATCCATCATAATGCTTGGTTAACACTAAAGCCATTTCGACGTGTTTTCGCAAAACGCAAGCAACAATTACGCCTACGCCACCATTCACACTACAGTCGATTAGCCGCACAAACTAGGACGTGCAACTGAATTAGACGAAAATGAGATAAGTAAACCTTGAAAAGTGTCAACACCAAACTGTAACAACTCACCAATGATAAAAGGGCCAAAAAACATGTGCATGTCCCACAAATACACGTCTTTACGTGCGTATCGCTCTCGTTTTCAACATCCAGGGGGATAATTTTCAGCGCATTATCACTATCATCATCATCATCATCATCATCATCATCATCATCCTCATGTTCATTATTACTATTGTTATTATTATTATTATTACTATTACTATTACTATTACTATTACTATTACTATTACTATTACTATTACTATTATTATTATTATTATTATTATTATTATGTCTCTCTATTCCATAATGCCTATTAACCTAAAAGCCCAATTTAATTAATTATCTAGATTTCATCACAGGATACCTGTAGTAGATGACGATGGAAAAAAAAAGAAAATAATTGTATGGAACATCTTCCTCATATATATATATTCAGCCTCAAAGCAGGAATCAATCATGAAATGTCGGCCTCTCTCCGATTACTTCTTTTCCCCAGAGGCACGCGGTTCATTATCCGGCATCGACGAATTGAACAATTCTTCGTATACACTTCTAAGAATATACACGTTTTGTGTATAGTTTGTGATAGCCTGTTGTGAATGTTTTTAGCATTCAATAGCTCATAATCCTGCATGGCATTCGCCAATCTAACTAGGTCTTCTTATATTAAATAAATAATGAATAATGAGATGCATGGAGTGGTAAAAAACATTATGACGTCAATAAGTTACAAATTTGTGAACCCATACACAAAGAACCAAGCTACAGTTTGACTCTTTATGATTCTTAATCATTTCTTATGTCTATCATAATATAAAAGAAAATAAACTATTACTGTACTAATTAAGCTGTATTTATAAACATCAATCGAAAATATTTGCAGATCTAATTCCGTAAACAAAATGTGATTTTCCACTCCACAACGTAGTTGCACTTAAGTCTCATAATGTGGTTTTATAGAGTATAAGTTATTGTCAGTTTTATACATGATTTGTGAGCAACCCCTTAAATTTTGTTTCACACGAGGTCAGTTTTAAGCAAAGCGTTGTAAAGTAGACTAGTAACATTGTTCCTCTCACACATGAGGGAACCTCGACGCTTTAGCGCAAACGCAAACAACGTTAGTAGACGTGCGCTTGCACCAACGCGACTGATCTAGGCCGAGTGTAAACCAAGCTTTACATCGTTGCTTGCGCGCGTTTACCTCATCACGTCTAAATTGCTCTAATGTGAAACAGGATTAAAATTTACAGGCAGCGCGTAACCTTACAAAATCACAAAAATAATTCACCTACTTTCTTGACTTGACCGTTTACATTGATGTAAATAGTTTTACCCGTGTCTTTTGATACACCAGTACCCATCGTATGTACGTCTACAGCACGCGCAACTTAAATAGATGACAAAACAGTCGGGCCCTGACAATACAGCTGCAATACAATACAAAGCTGTTTCCTTGATAACTAATAAGAATGTAGCATCGTTGATTCTTTAAGGTACTGGAATATCGGTCACCATGGTAAACGCTAGATCGACGTCGCTGATTTGCTGATATGCTAGAAAAGGTGCTTAGCAGCCGTGTCAGAGTTCAACGCCGTGAACATAAGAAAATGTATCTTACGTAAATAATTAAAGGGGTCACAATAACTTCTATAAATTTCAGGTCTGGCTGTTTATCTTATATTAAAATTTAAACTGCGTTATTCATTCATTCAACACCAAACCAACAGTTCGTCGCTTACAATGTAAACACAGATAGTCTACTTCAAAATCACTTACAGTTTTACAAAATACGAGGATACAAAAGTTAAAAACGTACTCTATTTTATAAAAAGAAACCATAAACTATCGATACACCAACAGGCATGGAAATAGAATAGTAATGGTAGGATATTTGTTGAGCGCCTTCCACAATAAAATCGTCTCAAGGCGCTGACAGTATACAGACCCGAATTCAGATTGAAAAAAACATAAAAACAAAAAAATTGAAATAATTAAAAAAAATAAAATAAGCAAACAAGCCGTTCAAGTAATGATGTGAGATGGCGGCCAAAAATGACAAAATAAAAAAAATAAATAAAAAAAAAGACCGCGAACAGGAGAGGAAAGGGAATGTGCACTCCCGATGTTGCCCCCCCACCCCCTACAACAACCGTGTACGCGCAGGTACCCCGGCGACTTTTTGGGCTCCCAGTAGCTTCCACCTGGGATAAGCCTCGGCTCTTAACACAGTAGTACATAATCACACATCTTCTGGTGCTTTGCAATGAAATATCGCGTGTCTATTTCCTCTCTACGCACGCGTATTTCTTTCATTTACGCGCGTGGATTTCCTCTTTACGCACGCGTATTTACTTCCGCTTTATGCGTGCTTAGTGATGAGTTGTCAATACAACCAGGCATCATCAGGCAGTATAATGTTTACTTTTTCACAATAATGGGATTCGTACTATTAAAATAATAATAAAATACATTCGAGATTTCACCATTATAATTTAAAAACGTCAGGATGTCCGGAGTGGCTGCGTCGATAGCAACTCATCCATTTCACAACACGCAAATAAGGTATATTGTATGAAATTAAATTCAGTTGAGTTCGCAGTAGCAATTCATGATATACTGTAAGCTTGACGAATATAGACTCTGTAATGTTTTTTTTTTTCTCTCTTCTCTCATGAAATCTAATCGTTTTATTATTTCGTGGAATAATTGGTATCTCACAAGGACTGGATGGATGGATGGATTTATTCGGTGTAAACACCAAGGATAACCCACGAAAGTCTGAAGAAGACTTATTTACAGTAGAGCCCTTCCTGTGGCGATTGGACAGTACACCAGGAGACAATCCTCTACTTTTTTTTTCCAAAAAGTTTCTTTAACGTATACATGGGCCATAATGCACACAGGACCAACGGCTTAAACGTCTCATCCGAAAGACGGTGCGCTATCGTAACTTGCATTTCAGTGGCTACCACCAGTTTAGCTAGTTTAACAACCTACGCTCCCCCTTCTAATTTAAATAGACATTAGGGGGAACGTTGAGTCATTTAATCCGATATTTTTACTTCACAATTTCCTATTTAAATAGGATCGTAATACTAAGAAATTTTAAACATATTATGTATATTTCTTTTAAAATACTCTTTTAAAGTTATTTTTTAACAATGATTCTTCTAACCTTGTGTAAATTTAATGGCAGTCTTGTTCTTCACCTAAACATGTTGTGTATGAAATATTAAATGTTATATCCAGGATCATAATACAAAATACGTACAGTATATTATTATCCGGTTGAATATGTAATTAAATGAATAAAATCAGTGACATCAGTTAAATTTTAACATCCAATAACAAAGGTCGATAGATCCTGTAATCGCTTGGAAGTTACAATCTTTATATGTACCGTAATTCTTCAATCAGGCGTCATACGTTGAATTTTAATTTCAGTAAAAGCAGAGGTTATAATTATGCACAATATTAACAACCTTGGGCATAAGGCTTCAAAGAGCGAGAATACGGCAATATTGTGGGCATGCTATTATTATAATGAATTCAGGTTGGATACTCAAACGTGTGGTTATCCTAAGTGGTGAATTATGAACTTCATTAGTCTCGTAACCCGTACTAATCAGAATTGTTGGCAAATATTAATTTCTTTCAAACACCACAACGCCCGACAAAGTAGGGCCTTACCGGGGATTCCAGGGAGTTCGAACGCAGGTGAAAGATCGCAATTTCAATTTCTAGGCCTATGTTCTTTGGGAGTGGTCAAAGTGGGAAAAGTTTTGATGTTACGCTTGGCCAGAGTGACGCCAGCAAGGGGAGATTTACAGGGCCCTCGGGGTGATATGCTCCTTCCCTCCGTCGAGTAGGCTACACATTTTATCAATGAGAATTATATAGGCAGAGATGTAAATGTACAGATAGGCCTAGTGGAAAAGCTCCCGATGTGAACAGGCATCCCGACTGTACAAGAAGCGATGTAGTGGCGTAGGTGTCTAGGGGAGGGCGCGGGGTCCCAGTCGCGGCTCCACCACCCCCCCCCCCCCTCCCTTTGTACAC
>NW_022687459.1:93417-94895 GCF_011630105.1 Anneissia japonica | reverse complement strand
CAACTAGTATCGGATTGTCGATGCCACAGTAAAGATCAAAGGACTGTACGCACGCGCTATGTTCGAGAGCGGAGATGTGCGTCCTTTTGTTAAATTACCTTGTTCGAACGCAGGTGACAGATCGCAATTTCAATTTCTAGGCCTATGTTCTTTGGGAGTGGTCAAAGTGGGAGAAGTTTTGATGTTACGCTTGGCCAGAGTGACGCCAGCAAGGGGAGATTTACAGGGCCCTCGGGGTGATATGCTCCTTCCCTCCGTCGAGTAGGCTACACATTTTATCAATGAGAATTATATAGGCAGAGATGTAAATGTACAGATAGGCCTAGTGGAAAAGCTCCCGATGTGAACAGGCATCCCGACTGTACAAGAAGCGATGTAGTGGCGTAGGTGTCTAGGGGAGGGCGCGGGGTCCCAGTCGCGGCTCCACCACCCCCCCCCCCCTTTGTACACAGTGTTATCTGTCTCTTATACACATCTTACACAGTGTTAAAATTTTAAAGCTTGTTCTTGCTAGATACCAATTCTTTCCAAGGATCACTCAAAATACATACTTCTAATCTATGTAAATATGCATCAGCACACGTTATACATACGCCTACTATAAAAAGTACCGTAATAATAATAATAATAATTATGATGATGACAATGATGATGGTGATGACGATGGTGGTAATATGTACCCCCCCTATCCAAATTTAAGCCTGAGAGTGTAATTTCTGGCCATCTAGAGGTGTCCTAATCATAAATTTTCTTACCTCAGCCTCAACCATGGTGCGGCTGAGGTGGGTGGCTCCTCAATCTGTAAAAGTCTCTCACTGGGTCACCTCTCTGTTGAATTCCTTGATCCACCACTATAATTATTGCTAGGCTTAATATTATTTATAATGCGTTTATTGCATTTTTCGCTTTATCATCTCAGAACAGCCCTAAAATAAAAACTTTCAGAGCGCGCTACTTTCCCTGGGCTTCTCCCATGGGACCCCCCTGTTGTGCTCTGTTGTGTGTGATTTGGTTGGAATCCAACCCACGACCTCCAGATAACTAGACTGGCGGGTACCATACCACTTGACCACCGTTCGAGTTATTTAGGATTATTGTCTTGTTCATGTGTTGTTACTGCATTATTGCTATTGCTACTACTAATGTTACAGTAATGCTATTTCTATTGCTATTGCTACTTTTGTTTAAGTATTCATTCAATGCAATATCCCATTGAATCTGTAGAGTTATAGGTCCAGTTGGAATACAATGGGACATAGGGATGAGCCATTACAACAGTGAGTTCACCGCCAGGCCGCTACAACCCCGTAAGAAGCAACAACCGTTGAACGACCACCACCGTAAAAATAACCCACATCCAGAATACGTGTACCACCTGCGAAGGATGCATAATCAAGTAAGGTCATCATGGTGGCACCCAACTCCAAACTAAAAAAATAAACCCGATTCATTCGTTATCCGTTTAATACGCCTTACTT
>NW_022687459.1:80396-93319 GCF_011630105.1 Anneissia japonica | reverse complement strand
CGCATAGAGGTCATGTCAAGGCACCACACAAACATTTCAAGCATTATGGAACAAAAAACAAAACATTATAAACATATATAATATAAAAAATAAAATGAAAATGTCATTTTTTAATAAAATATCACATTTTATTTTTTATTTTTTTAATTAGTGCCAACGTCACCAACCTGTAGACACATTGTTGTTCGACGCATCGAAAGGATGTTGCCAGCATCTACGGAGGTAATTCGTTACTTTCACATTATTTTTAACTGATAGACCAAGTAGAGTAATAAGTTTCCCATATCAAAGGGTTCAGTATGAGTTATACAACAAATTAACCAGTACAGGTTTTTACGGGTTATTCATCGGCTATATAATGGATTATATCGTTATTAAGAACATATCATCCCTTATATCTTGCAAACGAGTTTGGTAACAAAATATACATCACTCTATTACAGCCTACGACAACAATGACTACATCGCATCCGTACCAGTATGTGCCCCGGCGCCGCCGCATTGTTCCCTTGCTAGAAGGTAATTTCTGAATGTCTTAACTTAATTTAAATGACTCGTAAAAAGGCCACCTTCCGCGGCATTTCGCGAGGCTGTCAGGTACTGGGGTGGGTTCAAATATTTGGTGCAGAAAGAAGGGAACTCCTGTATAAATAACATGAGTTTAAATGAATTGGGGAACCATCTTCTGTCTTGTCACCCTCCCGTCTTTCGAGAGACTTAAAGCCAACAATAATATTAGCCTAAAGACTGGTCTCTTAAATGACTCCCAACGCCTAAAGAAAAAAAGCTGCCTAATATTTACTTAACATCTGTACATTTTTTTTTTGCCAGCTAAAATTTAAAAGCACTATAACGTACTAAGGGTGGTGGGGGAGGGGGTGTCGACTATCTCCCATATGAATCCGCCCAGGTGTATCATTTAAATAATTATTCCGTGAAGCCCAGTCGAACTATAATTTTAGAAAGACTTTTTGTAATGAAAGTCACATTACCTTTTAAATAAAGAAGAACATGAGCCAATAATTGTTTATAATGTTAAAGCAGGTAAGATAGGCATACTGATAAAAAATATGGTAAAAAATTGATTATACAATACATGCTAAAATGTGATGGAAGTAGACATTCCTTATTCGTCCTGTATTGACTTATTTTAGTGAATAACATGGTCAGTTTACAATATTTTTATTCCATTTACTGAACATAGGCTATACGAGTTTGTATCAGCCGCGATCACTGAAGTGGTACGTTCCACTTACCTATACTCTGCTGGACCTTTCACTGTACTGTACTAACGTTATTTGAATAATGAATTATCACATGTGTTGCTTTTGTAGACTCGTGTTATTGTCAAATTATTTTTTTACGATATATTAATGGGCAAAAAATAGGAACTAAAAATATGCCAATAATGGTAAGACATTTAAAAGACTGGTGCTACGATATATTTCTTCTAGAACTGTGCACGTGTCTGGATGGTAAATCGTCACAAACCCTTTGTCCTTACTAAAATTAGTATATTATGATTGTCCTTACTCAAATTAGGATGATTACTTCGCTCATTTCTTCAACCTAAACCATTCTTTCTGTAATAGGTAACCGATCTCATTACCTTATCCTCCTGATAGGGGGTTCACTAATAGGTTGAGTGATATATTGATCGATTGATATTTTGACTGACTGATTGGTTCAAATCTTGTCAGATTTTGCTGTAAAATACGACTGTACAATAGACCACAAGTTACCTGTTGTTGGAAAGAGTGAGGGCGCTAGACGGCCAGCAAGGAGAAAACCTGTGCCAACAGCTCCGAAGGATACATTACAGGTAAGTATTAATCGAGAAAACAATCTAGTTGCTATGGTTACGCGTATCCAACAATGGAGGCGTTGAAACCTTACGAAACGGTACCCGACGGTTACGTCCTCATTAAGACCTTTTGAGCCAACCCCTATTCAAGTCTGCTCAATGTGTCTGGTTTACGAGAAGCATTGATTATATTCGTATAAAGCAAACACAGATAAACACTTTCATCCTAGGATTTGGTCGTGTAGGCTAAATATAAGATTGACATCGATTTAAATATATTATGCAACTTATTCTGAATATATATATATATATATATATATATATATATATAGAACTGTAAAAGTAACTTCGCGTAAGGTCGGTGGCCAGGGGCGGATCCAGAGATGTCCAAAAGGGGGGGCCGAGATTTGGGCCGATCGAGACAACAGTGACCTAGGGGGTCCGGGGGCATGCCCCCGCGAAATTTTTGTGTTCTAGACGCCCGAAAATAACATTTGAGGCGTTGTGGGCTATCATTTTTTTCTTTTTCTTTCTTTTTTTCTTTTTTTCCCTTTTTTTTACCTCCCAAAAGGGGGGGCCGGGGCCGGGCCGCCCCCCCCCCCTAAATCCGCCCCTGGTGGCGTATCGAAAAGATGAGGTACCGGTACTTAAGGGGAACTTCCCAGAAAAAAAGTTTGTTCCCTTACACCAAACCCCCCTCTTCCTTGAAAGCTTTGTGATTAAAAAAATAATACTCAATAAACATTACCATCTATCACATTAACTCATATAACACCCCTAAATGTTCCCATTCCCACCCTGCCCTCTCCATTAACCCCGTGTCAATCCTAGATATGCCATACAGTAAGTGAAGCAAAATAACAAACACTCACGGCCTAGGACTCGTAAGGTTGTCTGCAATGTGGTCATGTGGTAGGATAACGAAAACGAAGATGCGACATTTGTAATCAGTTTTATAATGGATGCAAAAACTTCCTCCGGCATATCCATCGACCAGCAAACACCTGTTAATGGTGTACGCCATACAGTTCATAAAAATATATCACACTCGGTAACATGACGGATTATTCATATTTGTTATAGCAATAAATAATTAATTCTTTTGAATATATAGCACCATAGAAATATCAATATGATCATTTTAGATTTAAAGAAAATGATTGTTATCTCAGCTTAAGTTATAAATGATCATTTTACACCAATGTACCACATCACATGTGCAAGAGACATATACAATGTATATAAGATGTATATGAATGTATATTATAAAAGGTAACAGGGTATGGCAAGATATATATGTTGGTTTTCACTACTAGCTGAGTATGTAAAATATGTGAGTTGTTGAGATCTTAAGACTAGCAGAAGGCTCACCGAGTTGCCTGCTACCTGAGTTAATTGATTTAGTACAAAAGTGTTTTATATGCAACACGCATACATCTTATATTATGCGTAACTCTGATGACAATAATGAGAAAGCAAATTTACATTACCCATATTTCTTCAGAGCAGTGTCTAGGAATATTGCAATGATAAGGCTGATTGGCATGGTAAGGTTAAGTAGAACTCGATGACTATTAAGAGGGTACTAGCTTGTAAAAAATATGATGATTAACTACTAGAGCCAAATTTCTTTTCTCTGAAAATTTCCAACGGGGTAGGCACTTTAGGGGTGCAAGCATTTTTTTAGGGGTGTGCAACCACCACACACAGCCTCCCTGTAGAGATGTTACTGCTTCAGACAGATCTTTTTTTTGTATAACTTAACGAGTCGTATCACTAGAGATTCTGGAAGCAGAGTGACGCATTTGTTCCGCCAAACCCAAACGAATTAGTGATGGCTATCCTGTTGGTTGAAGACCAATCTTGTGCAGTGTTGGCAACGTAGTTGAGGTCAAACTCTGAATCGACCTCCTCTAAGTTAATAGTGGGAGGTAAAACACCCTAAAAGAGAAAAATGTAAAACTTTGGATTTAGTTTGTTTGTAAACATTCTGACATATCCTTTTCCTGACAGGCTGTGATACACTGTATCTCCTCAAAAAGAGGAGAAAGATTGGGCTTAGTTGTGGGCCCAGGTGGAGGGAAATCACAATTAAAAGATCTTAGAGGTCATGTTGGTATGAATCGCTATGTCAATCTAACATAATATTATTTTATGTACATATAGATATTTGAATACTGTAATGTATAAATTGTAAGTCAAATGTGATGTCATTTTACTTCAGGCAATTTATACATGCACTAAAATTATCCTCCTAATGTATAAAATAAGACTATACTAATTGCTTATTAGTCATTGGTGTGTTGTTAGGATTAAACAGGAGTATAATAAACTGTTTTAGTCTACATACCCTTTGACAGGCAAGAGCAGAAAAGGCAGCTTCTAAGGCCCCGGCTGCACCTAGCAAGTGTCCTGTAGCCCCCTTTGTGGAAGATATGGCAAGGTTGTACGCATGGTCGCCAAACACACCCTTCGTCGCACGATTCTCTACTGTATCACCTGACAAACAAATAATCAAATCACATTTAATGTTGATGTAATTTATAGGCCTAGAGATTTTATATTTTTCTATTTACATACCCATTTACATAATTATGTACTGTTTGAAGGTCTCTTTGAGTCACCTTTGCTGTAAGAGCCCTTCATGAAATATTGTTGAATAAATAAATCAACCAAGTTATTCATTTTTCATTATTTCCTTCAAAGATAAACATGAAAATTGTGTTCTTGGTAGAACAAAACAGATCACAAAGTATTTATCAACATCCTCATATAACAATATATAATCACTCCACAACCATCACCACAAATTTTAAGTGCAATTAAAATGGAATCAAACATATTAATTGAACCCCACAACAAAAATTTTATTTTCATCACCTAATGGAGTGGAAGTAGCATGAGCATTTACGTAGCCAACTTGCTGCGGTGTGATATGCGCATCACGCAATGCTGCCCTCATACAACGCATTGCACCTGAACCATCTTCACTAGGTGCTGTTATGTGACTTGCATCCCCTAAAAAACAAACAATTCAAAATACTAGCAGTATTATGTATTTCGCACATACAATACACAGATTAACAAATTTGACAAAAAAATTGTTGTATGAGCATAATCATGATGTATTGTATATAAGGTTATGAAGTGGATGTCATCATGACCATATTTAGGGATGTCACATTTGTTTTGCTTAGCATGAAATACAATCAATAGAGAATAGTTATACAGTAAGCAGTACAATATTATGTTACCTGACAAACCATAGCCTAGCACCTCAGCAATGATCTCAGCTCCCCTCCTCTTTGCATGCTCATATTCCTAAAGGAAGTGATCAGGAAATTTCAATGTATGTTTACAGCAATGGCAGTATTCAAGAAAATTAAAGAAAAACAGAGAGCAAATCACAGTCTTCAAACACATCACATTATTCTAACCAATAAGAATTATGCATACTGTACCTCTAACACTAACACTACAGCACCTTCTGCCATAACAAACCCATCTCGGTCTTTGTTGAATGGTCTTGATGCTTTTTTTGGGCAACCATTGAAGTTAGTACTCAAAGCCCGAGCTCTGTATAAAACACAAATACAGTAACAACAGTGATATGGGGTGTGATACAAAAGTAGAATAGTGTAATGGAAATATTGATGATTTGAAATCCATTTTTTATGACACAACTGGTTCATTCAGATTAAAGAATGGAATACAAACTATTTTTTTGACAATAAATGTCTTTGAATCGTCAACACTATTATTGACTAACCTTGCAAAGCCAGCGAGACTTAGCGGTGATATGCAGGCCTCCGTACCGCCAGCCACCATAACCTCAGCATCACCGTTGCGTATAAACCGCATAGCATCACCGATTGAATGGGCCCCTGTTGTACATGCTGTTGAAACAGAATGATTCGGACCCTGAAAATATAAAGATGTAATCCTCACAAATTAGCATTGTCATGAATAAGTTCCACAAGTTTTGAGGGATGTTTTAATAAATGGGGGAATGAACCTTACATGCATTCATTACAACTCTTATATATTGCTATTTCATGAAGATCAGAGCGTTCGAAGCTTGGACTAGCTCATACAGTAACTTTATTCTAACCTAAGGGTCTCTTCGTGTCTTGTGAGTTACCTGGTAAACCAGTATCAGTTACTCTTGTCTGTCCACAACAGGGGCTGTATCCCGGGGAGCTCACTTGCATACCAACCAAACAGGGGGGTGCCGCAGCCACTTCAAGACATGAGGCACTTGTGCTACCTATTTTACTGAAAATTCTTATGGACTTGGAACTACCATTTACCAAAATAGCACTGTGCTCTAAAAGACGACAGGAAAAAGACCACTCAATAGTGCCAGAGAGGGCGCAATATTGACTGGTTCCCAATGGCAAAAATTACGGTCGCGATCTCGTGGCTGTACCAAAGGTAGGTTTAGCAAGGGGCTTACTGGCTTAGCACCCAGTTTAGCTTGAAATTCCCGCTAACATCATGCAGAAAATCGTGTCACTTTGACACAGGATAGAAAAAGGGACTTTAACTACAAATTTCACCCCGGTTATTTTCCACACTTGTGCTACAAAGTCCTTGAAAATATACCCCGTAAATGCGGCACTTCTCTGTACAGAAATATTTAAGTATGAGCCCCCCACCCCCGGGGGCTGTATGGACCAGTTCACCGGGGTAAACCCCTACTCGTTTTGAAAGGTGTACTGGGTTCTTTAAAGTGCACATGAGCCAATTGTGTACACTGGGCCTACGGTTTATAGTTTTATTTGAGAAGACTTGTTCCACCTCCATATGCAAGCGTACCATTCGAACCAGCGCTCATATTATGGCTGTACATTGCGGCACCCCTGCCTTAACCAGTCAGCCATTTGACTTGCCAACCAAAATTGAGTGTGCATACCTTGAGGTTATGTCTAATGCTGATGTTACCTGCTGCCATGTTCACTAGAATCTTAGGCACTAAAAAAGGACTGATCTTCTTGTAACCCTAGAGAAGGTGAAACAAAACATTTGATAAATAAAAAAAAAAGATTATAAATTTGAATAAAAACAAGGATAATAATTACTTTATTACTATCATTTTTTATTTAAAGATGACAACTTACCCTCGTCTCTAATGCATTGCCAGATAAGATGATCTCATCCATACCTACCATTCCCATACCAACAGCTACACCCTGGAAAGAATAACAAACCAGAAAAACTATAAAAAGAATTTTGGAATAAACAATTGCAGTAAATTGTAGAAAACGTAAGTGGATAAAAGAAAATACATTTAACTATTTTCGTCTTAACTCTAAAGGCCAGCTCAGACAGCGTTGTACGACGCAGCCCGACGCGATTTATCGTCGGGAAGAGTCTTGAGCCGTCTTGAGAAATATTAAACATGTTTAATATTCTATGACGCGACTGCCACCACCCGACGCAAACCAACGCGTCTGCGTTTAACTCACACAGACCCGACGCGACAACAAATAGTGTCGAGCTGCTTCGTACAACGCTGTCTGAGTTGGCCTTTACACACACTGTAATGAACTATTTCTTAGAAATAATTATATCAACATCATATCTTATATCTTAGACCTTCAAATAACACAGTGTCAAAAAAACTTATAATTCAAATTACCGTGTATTCACTCTCCTCTGGGGTTGAGGGGTTCCACTGAGCATGGTTAAGAGCTTCTCCTGCAGCCGCTAATGCAAAGATGGTGGCATTGCTTATTGAGCCCACCTCCTATGAATAGACAAAGATTCATAACTTTGAGAATTCACCCCAAATCAAGACTAAAATGTGTTCTCCTTTAGGTGCTCGAAAATAAATAGAAAACCCCCCCCCCAAAAAAAAAAACATAAAATAATAACTGGTGGAAGTTTCTCATTTCTCATAATTTATTTATTTCTCCACAAAATAAAAAATATATTAACAAATTATGGTAGATGGAGCAAAAGAGGTTGGTTGTCAATTAGAGGTTTATGATATATAAGGTACGGTATAAAGACGTTCCCTCATAACTAACACATTTATTTCAAGATTATTCTCAAAGAAGTGTTTACATAAAGAAATGTTCACAGTGTTTACTAGGTCAATGGAGGCACTACAAGAGCACTTTTGAAGAATGAATTACATAATTTCCTATCGATTTGGTTTCATTTGAAAATTATATTTATTAATTATTAATATCATTATTTTAAAATATTTAAAATATATTAATACAACTTACCCTCTTTGATACATATTTATGAACATTAAATTCTCCTTCATTTTCGCCAACAGGGACGTACCCAGCTGAAATTAACAGAATCAAATTTTTGAGATTTAAAATTAAATTTACAGTCAATAATAACCCAGGCTTCAAAGAGCAGCTGCCCAGGAGGGCCCAGGAAGATCAACTGGTAGAGTGCAAGTGGGAGTTCAGACAAAGCCCCTAAGACCTAAAGTATATCTTAGGAATTTTGATGTCTAATTTAAACAATTAGGTAGTAGAGTAGTCATTCAAAATGAAAGACATTTTTTTTATTCTTCTTATTATCTTTTATCTTAGTGACCCAGTGGGGGTCAACATAAAGTGGCCCAGTGGGGGTCATCATATAACAGGGTGTAAGTGGGTGTCTGGGTGGTTAAACACATGAAAATATGTCCCTTCAGATATTAAAATTATTTGTTCAAAAAGATAAGATTTGTCCATTTAGCTATTTAAATATTTTCTCCCTGGTGGCACACTCCCCCTCTAGGCGCTACTGACAATAACGGAGTAAAAATGTATCAAAATGCAATAAATTATGTTACATGATTTTGGTAGCCATCAAACACCTTCTGTTTTGTTGTCAAAAAGAGAAATGATCACGTATGTTACTCTAGAATTTGTATCTGTATTCTGTTAGCGTACCAACTTGACTCGGATTGCTTTCAAAACCTTTGCCACGGAGATTACTTATTCCACAATTCCCTGCAATAAGTTTGGACCAAACATGCTCCGTTCCAACACCAAGGGGACACACAATTCCTAGTCAAAGAAGAAAACAGGTACAATTTATGTGATGCATGAACAACAACAATAACAATACAATATTTCAATTAACAATACTTTAATTTTTTAAAATTTTAATATATATTAATATTTTTGGTAAACATAAGGGCAAATAGAAAATTTTATTAGATTATCACTCCCGCCCGCGTCAAAAATTCGGGAAATATTGACGCGGGAATAAAAAAATTTAAAAAAAATGTTTTTGCCGCATCAATTATTTCAACAGCATAAAAATAACAATGCAATTTTGTGACCTCAAATACATTTTCTTTAAAAACTATAAAATTTAGCCAGTTTTTATACAATATTTACTATTACAGACCAAATATAAACAGTCCCTCCCACATCGATAAAAACAAAAGCGAAATAATCTATTGTTCTGATTAAAAAAAATAAACTACAATCGGAAAATTTGCGTATCATAGGCCTGCACTCAGCAAAAATAACCATGAAATTTTAATAATAAATATGGGACGAACAGACCAATCTGTTTGGCCTCACTACAGTAACACCTACTGCCAGCCCGTCGAATTTCCCATCCACTTTACACCTGGGCCTAGGATAAATTTCTTTGGGATAAATGAATATAAATTATATTTTACCGATTCCTGTTACTACAACCCTTCTTCTTGTATCACTTGAGCAGTGTCTTCTTTGTGTTAATTGTTTAAATACAACTATCGAATACTTGCGAATCATGTTTTAAATCCCCCGGAGACATACAAAAACCGACCAAAAAAACTTTGTTTACCTATAAACGCCCTCTATTGTCTGACACTACATATTTTTCATAGGGCAAATTGCCAAAGCGATATTTAGGGATGTAGCATTTAAACGAAAAATGTTTCTCGTTTATAGCCACGTTCCGCTTCCTTTCTTTATTACAGATTCCAGAACAATACGATACACTTATGATTAAAATGTCGTCCAATTATTTATGTTCCCGATAGAATTGAAACATTTCCCTTGATCACCAATAATAATAATAAACATTTAGTTTGTACAATTCATAGATTTAAGTGTTTTCCGGCTAACCGATTCGGCCATCATTAATCCTTTACGTTTAATGGATAAAGTTTGTGTAATCAATGACAGAAACAGCGACAGAAAGAAAATTGTGTTTTAATGATAAGTCAGAGATATGTAGGAAAGCAATTTGTAATTTTACATACAAATGACATAAAACTGAAAGTGTTAATTTCTCAACACCCATTATGTTATGTTATCTCTTGGCATGACTTAGAAAACTAAACAACATTCAATATAGAACAGAAAATATAGAGCAGAAAAGTTCACCTGTGTTTATCTATTCACGACTGAAAAATAAATTAATCTACCACAGTAGGCCTACTTTTAATGTCAGGCTCCGGAGGGAAAAAAATGTTTTTTGATATGTTGAGAACTGATTTTTCATCATTTAACATATCAATTTTTTTCCTCCTCTGGCTTTAATAAGCACAATTCAACTTGTTAATTGAAAATAAACTTTCAATTGTTTTAATGGTTTTGCATCACTTATATTTTAAATATGCTTGATTTTAAATTGCACTATAATAAAACAATTGTTAAGGTCTTCGTTCTGTCACTGACACTTCGACTAAGTAGCTGGGTTTAAATGATAATTTTTTTCTCCATTCTTATGAAATACGGTAATATACAAGTCATTTCGTAACTTGCCTAAACGATAAGCTATTACACCATTTATTTCCATAGTTCAGTTTTCACCGTTCAAAGAAATTATTAGTATTAATATGATTTAATCATTATCATTATTATTGATAGTATCCCCAATAAAGGCTGTGTTGAGGTTGTTTTTTTTTAAAGTCTTCTTCTTATCGAGTCTATACACGAGTTCATAGTCAATTGAGCTATGTCGATTTAGTTCTAAAAACTTGACACATTATATATCGGCGTGTATATAGGGTGACGAGGATTGGTAGGAACAGGGCCGCGACGTGAACGCTCCTTTGTTGACCCTTTAAGTGAGTCGGTCAGATCAAAAAGAGGGCGCCCAGCATTACGGAGATAGTCGTTGTGTACACTTTATAATCCTGGAGCATACTTAAACTGTTCAATCACTCGTTTTAATGTTCATTTTAACTGCAATGCTTACACCTATTCCTGTGGATCAGAATTGATATGTTTAATGCAAATCCATGTGCATAGTTTGAGGGTAATACGCTCATTTATTGAGTGTCAAACCGATGATGTTTGATGGTTGGTTAGATAAAGTAGATTATGCTACAACAATTGTACATTCTGTAGTGTGATGTTGGATAATGAACAAGCATCGAATACTAATGATAACAACAATAATAACGATAATGGTGATGATGATGATGGTATGATGTCTAAATAGACACATATAATATATAGTAATTCATTACACAACAACAATTATGATGACGATGAGAACACGGAGGAATAAGCTTATAAACTTATTCCTTATGATGAGAATGATGATAATAATCATATTAAAAGACATGGTTGGTGAGATAAGCAGATTATTCTACAACAATTGATGTGATGTTGGCTAATAAAACAACAATCATCGAATTCTAATGATAATAAAAACAATCAGATAATGGTGATAATGATGATGGTGATGATGATGATTTTTAAATAAAAACATATAGGCCTAACATATAATTCATTACCCAACAATAGCTATAATGACGGCGAGAAAGATGATAATAATAAGTCACTTGCCTTGTTGGACTGATCGGAAAATATGGTGATGTTTGAGAGTTGATGAGATAAAGTATGCTACAAAATTATACATTCTGTTAGTGTAATGTTAGCTTAATAATACAGGCTATCGAATACTAATAATCATAACAATAATAACGATAATGATCATAATGGTGATGATTAGAGCAGCTTCTCAGTCGGCTAAAGTAGTAGTAGCCACTGTGTGTGCGTTGAACCATCAAATCTCTTGGTCCCCGGTTCAATTCTCATCGCTGCTCTCCTTGCATTTCAGTTATAAGGCTGAAATGCAAGTTACGTACACTCTTCGGGAAAGAATAAGCGTACTGCCCAATCGCAACAGTAAGACCCCACTAAAAATAAGTCTTCTGCAGACATTCGTGGTTTATTATTGGTATTTACATGAAATAAATCCAAATCCAGAAGATGATGATTATGGTGATGATGTCTAAATATAGGCCTACATATAATATAATATAAAATTTAAAAAAAAAGGTTCATTACACAATCATGTTGATGATGAGGATGATGATAATTGCCTTGTTGTTGATCAGTTTAATTAATCAATTCTTTATTCATCAATTTAATCAATACAAAAACAACCAAAACAATTACAGAGGCAATCATCAAATAATAATAATAATAATAATAATAATAATAATAATAATAATAATAATAATAATTAATAATGACACGAATATTTAAATAAATGCATGATGAAAAGGACCTAAAACAAACACCAAAGAGCTTGTAAATAGGAGGTTCATCAAACTGATTTTTTATCTTTATAAATCTTACAAAAAAATTTAACCTAACAACTATTTTATAAACAATTGTAAGCGCAACCAACGTTTCTTTCTTGACCAAAACTCAGAGAACAAGATACATCATGTATTATTTAACCAATCTATATGTCTTACCGTTGTATGCTACTGACGTCTTTTTATGGTCTTACCAACGAAAATGAAATAAAACTAACAGAAATGCTCACTTCAAGAATAAATATTCGTTGAGATGTTAAAGATCTATGATCTTTATTCAACAATATAATAAATAAAAGCTGAAGATGATCATTATGGATGGTACTTATCGTCTGCACTCAATTCTTTTTTTCCACAAATCCGGCATAATTTGTTATCCTGTAGTCAAAACCAATCGTTAACGGATTTCATTTATCCCATCAGCCATTCGTCTATGACATAACAGTTCTATGTTTAGATAATCGGTTGCTAACATGTAGGCTATACCCTTAAGACGCAGAAATACTAGATTAGAGTAAATCGTTTTTTGTACAATATATGGTGTGCTATGTATATATACTACTACTACTATTACTACTACTACTACTACTACTACTACTACTACTA
>NW_022687459.1:71775-80172 GCF_011630105.1 Anneissia japonica | reverse complement strand
AGTGTTTCTAAAGTCAACTAATAATAATAATTAGTGCAAATGAGCTGAATAAATCAATGTGGTTTGTGTGACTTGATTTATATTTCTTTGACATCCAAAATAAAATTGCAACGAACCCCAATGGAAGTAATAAGCTGGAATAATATTCAGAATATCCCGCCGCTTTTTGGGTTCTCAATACAGGGCCTACTACTGTATGTATGCTGTTTGCTTGTGAATCTCTGTATCTTATCGTATTGTTCGAATAAAATCGTATCAAGTAGAGTAAGTAATTGTGAAATACTCTCAGTAAATGATTTAAAAGTTGGCATTCGTTTTAGTCTTGAGAAAATCAAGAGCGACTGCTCACCGGTCCGCGCGTTAAATGGGGTTACCTCTATTCAGCGTTTTGCTCTATCCGTATATTCACCTTTCCGACGAGGCTTTTTGTTGACATTATTAAAACGTGGAAGAATACTGTCAGTACACAGTGGCGTAAGTTATTATAGGCCTATTGGGTTTTTGGCAAGGGTTCATAATAAAAAATAAATAGAAAAAAAATAAGTAAATAAAATGTCTCAAAATTGAGAAAAAATAAAGTTATAAGACGAGATTCAAACCCCCATCCTTTGGTTTACTCACTCCTTTACAACACATCGCCAACTGACCGCGCCATCCATGCGACTTGTCCTATTAGTGATAATGGCAGTGTAGTCCTTGCTAATACCCCTGTTTCGCTTTGTATGTGTAGGGGGAAAACCCCGAGTTAAAACTTAAAATAGGGACCATGATTGTTTGAAATAACCTCTAGTTTATGTGTACAGAATTTCCTGCACGTCCGTTCAAAACTGGCGATTCTGGATGCTTTGAAAGTTCTGGTAACAAGAAGAACAGCATAATCCGGCGCTATAGGTAAGATCCACTGTACTGTAACTTATGTTGAAACTTTTCTATTTACAGTATTTGTAGGCCGATATGTAAAGTCCTGTTTATTAAAAAATCATTCGCCCTTGTACATGGCCACAGAAAATCGTAATGGATTCTGCTGATTCTAGCTCTTGTTGACGTAAAGTTTATTATTGTATATCAATTATGAGAGAACAGCTTAAAACGTCATCTTGAATCAGGATTTCCGATACTCTTTGTTCATCTTGCAAGTAATTATTATTTATATATTTCTGTGTGAATTAATGAATGATGAATAATGGTTATCTTATTGTATGCAAGCAGCATATTTATTCATAAGTTCATTGTAAACCATGTAGGCATAATGTCAGGCTTGGTGAATGGAATTCAGCGGGACGACCTGAGGAAATGCCTACCTACACAAAAGGCCGGTGGCGCGCATGGGGGTAGGGGGTGTTTCGAACGTTTAAGTAAAGATACATGTATAATTACGTACGTAGGCCTACAAAATACTGTAGCATACAGATTATGTCAGGTCAACAGTCAGAGGTTAGCATTGTTTCCCAATTGGTTTTTTGAGTTATTTAACATTATGGTTTTATGCTGGCTATAATTAATAGCATGAAGGAATGGTACGAGAGCCTATACAGAGTATACAGTAATGTTATATTCCAATTGTCAAATTCAGTCTTTTAGAATGAGTAAATAAATAAAATCATACAACTTTATATGCATGTTCACAACATGACAATTAATATATTTATTTATTTGTTATGAGTGTCCAATTCAACGTGGTTGTTTGTTCAACGTCCTTCGATCAAGTCCTTAACCTTAAATACAATTCAACTTAGAACATACCTGATTGGTGCAAAAATTCTAAAATTACATAAAAAAAGGGGAAAAAATCATACTGTACAGCTTTAAATATCATCTATACAAATTGAAAAAAAGCAGCTTAAAAAACTTACAGTACACTTATGGCGCAATAACTAAATAGTAATAAAGTGCTAACCAACTTACGCCATATTCCGACGCTTCTAGTTGCTTAGCAATTAGAGTACCGGTACGCTCATTTACATACCATACCAGGTGCATTTGTTCAAATCTTTCTCTTTAACATTGTTGAATATTCTTTGCGTATTATATACAAACAGTTATGTCTAATCATTTAACAGTTTTAATGTTGCATGCATTCTGAACGTCCACAATTTTTTGCCAAATTGCAAACATCGCTGACATTTTGGTATGTCGGCCTAGATCATCAATCATGATTTTAATAGAAACACTTACTAATTTTTAATAATAGGGATAAAACTTTTCGTTAACAATGAAGTACATAATTTGAATTTTAGCAATTGATTTGATCATAATTATCCATTCCTAAAAACAATTTTTATCGGGAAATGGCCTCTACTATCAGAGTATGGTCAACCGAAAATATAGATCTGGGTAATATAACACGTGATAATAATCATAAATTTTAATAAAATTAACACAACGCTATGAAACAAAGATTTTAAATAATATTGAAATTATTAACATGGTTAAATTATCATTCGCCAAACTAAGAAAAAAAATAGAGTTATTATTACTGTATTTTTATAACGAAAACATTTTTCGTTATTGTGTTTTCGACCATCATACTGGACCATTTTTACAGATATAATAATTGGGAACTTGTACAAAGTAATATTTCTTTCTATTCTTTGCATTAAGAGTAGTTTCAAAAGGGAAGAAATCCGGACACCACCCCTTTAAGTTTGCTCTAAATAATTTTCATTAGCAAACTTCTGGAACGTCATACACACTTGTTTATATTACGTCATCAAGCCAGACTCTCAGCTTATAATCGACATGTAATTATTACAGCAATCTCTTCTGAAGCACATCAATGCCAAACTTTACCTGAACATTTTGCACACGAACGCAGCATTCAATTCACTCGGTTGGGGGCGCTTCACTTACATTGACATCTTGCACATTTTTTAGTCTGTTTTCTCTTCCACGAGAACACACGCTTATCCACACAACAAACATACATTTAGCCTTATAGTTTGATTATATAGTTTTGTTACATTATTACTTGCGGTTTTATATCAATTGTATGTTAATAACAGCAGGACATACAAATTCCATACCGAAAAATACCCAGTTTAACATGTAAGTGTTTTAAGTGTTTCCTTTCCTACAGAATAATATAAAGATTTCTAAATATTCTTCATATAAATATATAGTGTTCCCAATACCAAGTTTAATATCGAGAAAAAATATTTGTACTGTGTGATTTTTGCTTGTATGAACATCTCCTTTTTGAATTAGTTTGAAAAAGTGTAACATTCGTACAAGCTAACATATTACATGATCTATGATTTGGATTTCTACAGTATCGAATATCCCATATTATTTTAAAATTATACATAAAAACACGAATCTAGTTTGTGACCAATCGCATTTTAATAACTGTATGACGTCATGAACTGTGTGACGTCAATCGGTCGGTTTTACACATAACATTATTCACATACAGCGGGCAAGCACACACTAAACAAACATTATATCATAGAGATGCAACATCAAGGTTGTACACTGAATGCTTTACTGAAAACGTATTTAGTCGTAAGTTTGTTTTACAGCGCATTTTTATTGATCCTGGATAAATTCAGGATTATCCCGATAGCTGGTAACGAGATTTTGAAAGATAAATACTAAAGTCAGCCAAAGCCAGATTCTCTAAACAGCTATTAAGTCACAGAGACAGTGGAAATTGGAGTACTGAATACAATATTTTAAAAATATCTCTAAATAAGCAGTTTACGTAGGCCTATGAAATCTTCAACGCAATTAAAATTCACTATTCAGCTATAATACATTTTTTTTCTTCAAGTAAAGGTGCATTCACACAAGTCCGAATTTTCGGATCGGAAAGCCCACCGAGGAACCGATCAGAAAATCGAATCGGTATCAGAATAGTGATGTGAACGAGTGCCGCGGTTTCAAAAGGGTATACGCTCCAATAATTTGACTGATGGAACGCGTCGCTCTCAGCGCATTGAAAACGCGGTCCGAATTTTCGGATTCGATGTAAATACAGCTTACGTCTGGGAAGCAATTCGCAGAGCATAGGCATAGTGGATGCAACTCCAAATTTTCTTGAATGAGCATCTTTTTTTACACAGAATTAGATACATGGTATTAGTTAGGCCTATTATTACACGTCAAACTGCTTACATGCCGGTAAGTAGACTCAGTACGGTAATTTAATCGGATAATATCTTCGAATGAAGATAATGAACAGTGTATAGCATTGACAACTTAAAGACACTCCTAACCCAGTTTATAAAACCGATTTAGGAATTTATGAGCATCAGTTATACAAAATAATTATCAATTTATTTGCCTTATCGCGCATATAAAACAGTTTATGTTATCAATTTGAGTTTTAATATAATACAATATATAGAAATCGGCTTACACACGATTTTCACATTGCTAATATACCAATGTGGTTTCGTAGCTGAATATACGGTAGTAAAAACAGAATTTTAAAGAAAATTGATACACATTTTATAAACTTTGCATTAATGCTACTAAGATTTTACTCGTTTTTAGACTTAAGTCAAAGTTTACCAGTATCGTCGTCTGTAGAATTTTTAACGGGAGAGGGCGTACGTGACCTCTTTAAGTCATAACTATTTTGACTTCTACAAACTGCTTCTAAACGTTCCAGAGAACTATTTGAGAGTGCGCTTCGTAAAAGTCCATTTCCTGGCGAGTTCACCTTATTATCAGTATCGAAGAATGTCTCACGAAAGCGGCGCATAGCGTCGCCGTGTATTGGATCTTCTGCAACTGGCGGAAATTGGAAGACCGTACCCGAAGACACTCGAGTGGCCTTTTGAGTAGGCGTACAGGGTAACGAGTGAGAGGATGTAAGGTCGTTTGGAGTGAGTTTCGGCGACTTGGTATCTGCTTCATGGAACGAAGGAGGTCTACTATTGTCGCGATTCCACTTTCTTTTCACTCGTAACTTTATAGGTATATTCTTATCGGCTTCTTTGCGCATCAGGTCAACTTCGTTCGCTGATTTAGGCACTTCCATATGCTCCGGAATGTTAAACCTCCGCGGCATTGGAAGTGTGGCCGATTTCGGTATTTCCATGCTACTATTCAGTGAATTACGCAGTAAATTTCTTTCTAGATCTTGAGTAGCGGTCCTCACTACTTCGCTATCTTCTTTCTTTTCTTCCTCTTCTGCATTACTTTCTTCCTTTGGCCCAGTCACTTCTATAATTGGCTGTTCGATTGAATCTCCTGTAAAGCAATTATCATCTGATGGGGCTGAACCTTGCGATGCTGGAATGCTTTTTTGCGTTGACATTCTTCGTTGGTACAGCTGGGATTTTACTGGCCTATCAGGTATTTGCACTGGCTTTTCAGGAGATTTTTCTCGTAACTCTATGGAGCGGAAGCGCGATTCATTCTCTGTATGCGTCCGCCAAACAGTTCCTGGCGACGGGTGTACAACATTCGGCATTGGTCGAGGTATTTCGCTAGCGCGGATGTGTGCCAAGCGATCGTACTCTAAACGTGCAGCGATCGTATCCGATGAATAATTAAACCGTGGTGCCCCATGAGGTAAAGAGGATAAATACAACGGACTCATAGTAACTTGAGGGCTGGCCATGGGAGACATGTAACATGGACTAGCGGGTAAAGAATGTGAAAGAAACGTTGGTCGGTATGCTTGAAAAGGTATGGAAGGGACGGGGACACCGTGAAGAGGTACAGGTGGCTGTTTAAGTTCTGTCATTGGTATTTGCGGAGCAGGCATATGATTCGGAATTTCACGATTCTGCCGTACGAGTGGCTTAATTTCCACATCACCCACGCTATGCGAACGCTCCCTCGACTGTTTATGAATATCGTCCGTCTCCGAAGACTCCAGAGATTCACTACTCGATTCTGATACACTGCGACGTGTGCGCCTATCTTGCGGAATGATACGCGGAGGTTGCGCGTTATTCTGCGCATTATTGAAGACGTCATCAGGCGATGTGACACAATATGGCGGCGCCGAAGCTGGTGGTGCATACTGGGAAAGAAACTTGACATCAGCTGCTGGGTAATTAACAAGGACAAGTTTGTTGAAGTTAAACTTGTACGTAAAACGTTTCCCCTTAGTTTTATGCAGGATTCGTTTGTTGTAGTAATATCTGAAAGGAAAAGTATGTTAAGATTAAAATAGTATCAAGGACACAAACAACATCGCAACATTCGATGCAAATCGTCATCAGAAGGTTAAATGTCACATTGACGAAATCATGAAAGAATAAGAAATTAGAAAAATCAACAAACCTAAGAGCTCGACTTAGTTTATCGTAGTTCATATGCGGCTTGCACTTCCTCATTCCCCAGAGTCGGGCCAATTCGTCGGGGTCCTTGATGATGAATTCGCCGTACTCTCCCTGCCAGGCGATCACCTCACGGTACTCCTCCTTCTGTAGCAACTCTAAGATAAAATGCCAAAGCTGGATCTGTCTACTTCCAGGCGAGCTCTCGGCCTTGTATGCCCAATCTGGAACCGTCATCCCTGCAGAGCAAGCAGAGAAATAACATAAGTTGTGCATGCATGTGCGGAGATATTGTTGCGAGAGGACAACACTACGCATGGACAACTAAAGGTGAAAACCTATGTTGATCGTTAGATTCTCATCAATCATTAATGGCCTGGGAAAGTCAACAGTGTCAATTGCATCATCATGACGCGCGTGACAGGCGTGCATCGCGTGACTTACGTGCATGCAGGAACCATTCCGAATTTAATAAGAATACAGTCTTATAGTACGGTAATCAGATGCATGCACCTCATTATAATAAGATAATGCACAATGATGGCATGTTCATTTATTCATGGTATGTAATTTAGGATATCTACGCGTGTCGCTGACGTCACCCATCAGCTTGAATTGTAATAGTATTACCTTGACGCCATCCAGGTGCAGCGGGGCTCGCAGCTTTCTCCTGTGGGATCGGAGGGGCTGGGCTCACCTCTTGCTTGTAAGACCATTCATTCAACGGAACACCTAAGTAAATAAAAGTGTGTACGGTATGAAATATAACGCATTTGTAATGCCATTTTAAATAATTCATCATTGAGCAGAATGTGCAGGGTAAGTGATTCGAAAACGTCACAATTCGAGAAATGAAAACTCGTATTGTATGTAGCGTAATAAATATTCCTAAACGAACAGTAATTGAGTGAACACCTTGGTTATTATTTTGCGAAGATAACATATATTCAAAATTGAATTCAAAACAAAAAATTTGTAATCGATTAGTCAAAGCATGTTTAAATATTCGTTTAATTCTCTATCAATAATTTTAAGTGATAAAACCTCCAAAATTCAAAAGTTTAACTATGAATTAACTGCAAACTTCTGCCCGATACTTTGTATAAATGAACACAATTATATTACTGACAAGAAAATAAACGTTTATACCATAATTTTACTGAATTATCAATCATGCTAACTAAGATAAATATACTGAAAACGTTAAGCCTATAAATTCCATCCAATAACAATAATTGAATAAAGAAATAATAAAAAAATAAATATGTTGTACTGTAATTAAAAATAAAAGAAATGTTTTAACATAAGTTCCATTCAATGGACAAATAAATCAAATATACGAGACGTCCTTTTTTATGCAATTTTATATACAGTATTATTGTTTTATTAGTAATTTTCCAAAAATTATATAAAAATCCAACATGTTAAAATGCAACATTGAAAACAATGCCCCTCTCCGCTTATGACTGACAATAATAATTGTTTATTGCTATGAAAGAATTACAATATTCACTGAAAATAAAAATAACTACAGGCCTATATAAATTATCTAGCGATCCCCGGAGACGGATTAATGATTCCCTTCCATCCCTTTCTTCGAGTGTTATGTCAAACAAAAAAAAATAAGAATAACGAAGATTGGATTTGGATTCACAAATATTAAATGATATAACGCGATAGCAATCAATAACAGGGGTGAATATTTATCATCCAGGGGTTAATAGCTATCCTCTAACTCGTAAACAAGTTTTTAAAATACAATAGCAGCTCCGCACTGAAAATAATCAAACTTGGATATTCCAAAGACACAACGGTAGTTATACGAGTTATCTTAGGACATCAATGTGTAGGCATCGTAAAACAGCAACGATAATTATATCAATAAACTACAGATTAATACTTACATCCAACCGTAATAAAACAGCATAGAAAATACAAATGAATAGCTAAAAGTATTTACTTTACATCAAAGTGATTTATATATCCTAATGAAAAATGTATTGTATCTTGTAATCATTACGCCTATTCATTTTTAGATTACTTTCCGTCAGAACTGACAGGGGACGCATCTCTCATAGAAATATAACTTCGCAAAAGGGAGAAAAAAAAATTGAAGTAGCACAAATCATGCTTCGGTCTTGTCGATAATTGCTTGGATTAA
>NW_022687459.1:45341-63960 GCF_011630105.1 Anneissia japonica | reverse complement strand
ATTTTAAATATTTATCAAAATTTATTTTTTTGAAACTTTTAAAAATAAATGCACAATTAAATTTTTTTAAAAATACCAAATTTTTTTTTTTTTGCCTTTTTTTTTTTTTTTTTTTTTTTGCTAATTAGATTAAGGACTGAGCCGCCAACTTTTGAGAATGTCTTTCCTTTTTAGACATTTGAAGTCTTATTTTTGTTTTTCAAAACTGGGTTAGTTAACAGTGACGATAGTTTACGGTACGGTAAACAGTACTGCAACATTCAACGTTGATCTTTCTCAACATGGGGATATTGAACTTAACCCAGGTCCTTTAATGAAAAAGCCTAAAGAGAAAGAAATTAAGGATCATAGGGATAATTTTTCAGTCAAATCCGTATGTGATTTATGTACAAAGATTATATATAAAAATCGTCTTTGAGTTAGATGTGCTGAATGTTTTAGATTTTACCATGCTAGCTGTTTGAGAATTAATTCAAGTTATTTTAAGAGGTATATTAGGGACAGTGGTGATTGGACCTGTGTTGCTTGTGCACTACCAAACCTGGATGATTGTTATTTCACTGAGATAAATGATGCTCCTCAGGATGACGAATCTTTTAACCATCAAGTCGAGAATCAAAATGGATGCATGATTTCATATGAACAATTGAAACAAAAAGGAATTCCATTTTTTCATAGCAATACAAGATCATTGTTACCGAAAGTTCCTGAGTTGAAGTGTGTTGCTATGCAGACAAAAGTAGCTCTTATCGCTATATCTGAGTCGTGGTTGTATTCCTCAATTTCGGACCAAGACGTAAATATCCCAGGTTTTAAGATCCTAAGAAAGGACAGAAATAGATCCGTTGGTGGCGTCTGTCTTTATGTAAGAGAGTCCCATACATACATCGGACTGATCTAGATGTGCCAGATCTGGAAGCAGTTTGGATTAAACACTCCTTGCCAAGAACGAAACCTATCATCTTTGGATTGTGTTATAGGTCTCAGAAACAGTCTCATTGTGTTTTTATAAGCCTGTTAGATCAGGCTCTTGAACAAATAACACAAAACTCTGAATGTTATGTAATGGGAGATACTAACATGTGTGCCATAAAGAAAGACTCAAACTTTATTAAATATAACAACATGTTAAAGTCCCATGGTTTTAGGTTACTCTCGACTAGTCCCACCAGAATTGGTATTAACTGTAAGTCAACAATAGACCATATTTTCTGTAACAGCACTGATAGAATTTCTGACTACGGCTGTCTACCAACTGGATTTAGCGACCACTTTGCGGTTTATGGTATTCGTAGAATAAAAACCAAGAAATATAACAAGCATAAAACTGTTCAACTTAGATCAACCAGATCGTATGACAAGGAAAGTTTTGCTAAATTGCTTGAAGAATCGAACTGGAACAGTGTCTACCACTCCGAATCGGTTAATGATGCATGGGATCAGTTTTGTGTAATATTTAATGCAGCATTGGATAAAGTTGCACCAATTAAAGTCGTTAGGATTAGACAATCTTCAGATCCTTGGATGACTACTGATATCCTTGATTTGATCAAAGAGAGGGATAAATGGTTTTCGAAGCTAAAATCAAGTGACAACCGAGAAGTTCGCAAAACATTTTGCGCATTACGGAATAAAGTTCAACGTCTTGTGAAGTCTGCAAAGGAAGAATACATTATTGGACAAATAAGAAACAACAGAAATGACTGTAAAAAACTTTGGGAAATAGAATCGAATTTAGGTTGTAAAGATAATTCAAATGACTCAAATATTGTTCTTAAAATTGATGATACGTTATGTAGTGATAAAGATATTATTAGTAACTGTTTTAATTCGTATGTATGTAGTGTTTTTAGTAATGAGTGTGTAGGTGTGTATGTTTTTTTTTAACATTTTTTGTGAAGGCAGAAATTAATTACAATTCTTGTAGTGTTTTATAAATTGAACAGATTTTTTTTTGTATTTGATTTAATTGACTTGCTTTGGAGTGTGGAAATAATAATGAACATAAATATAGTGACAATGATGAAAATAGCGATGATAAGCTATTATTATTATTAACATGTTGAATATGTTAATATGTTAATGCTGCTACTGCTATAAGAAATGGGCCTATGCCCATACATATTATAGGCCTATATACCTCTCACAATTTGTTGTTTTTAAGATATTAAGTCAAATGTATAATAATAATCATATTGGTATACCGATAGAAAAAACATGGGTGGGGAAAATGTCCAACTGACCAATTGATGGCCACGCAAATTCGGCTTGAAGATCCTATAATCTGAACAGTAGCCCTAGTCACGGTATAAACAATTAGGAGGATTAGTTTGCTCAGATCGTTAATGTTACTAAGTGCAATATCCTTTGTATTTTACCGCTAACGAGAAGGGCTTTATCCAAAGTTATTCATTAACGGTTTTTTCTCATGAGAAAATATATATGCTTGTAATAAATTGTCCGCTTAAAGAGAGAAATATCAAATACATTCCATAAAGTTAATTATACACACATAATACAGGCTTGTGGTTATACTATATAAATAACAATTATCATAAATATTTTGATTTGTAATTGTAAAAGCACAAGCTATTTCTTTCTATTTTAGAATAAGAATGTACTTAAAAATAAAATATAAAAATAAACTAGACACATGCAGTATTTCTCTCTTCCTTCGTTTTGCCGGGTAAAATCAATTGCTTTAGGCGACGTTTGTAGACTATCCTACACGTACAAACGTCCGCATGTCGCGACGCTCGAGTATTACTCTACAGCGTTTTTACTATATTTCTAGGTTTCCTATTTCTACGTTTTATCGGCCCATGTCTCAGCCAGAATATTTTTAGGCCAATGGTATTTACGAACCCAGTTAAACTTATTTACTAGCCTATTTCAGCGTCCTAATTATTACATTTAGGCGACGATTGTTGTAGACTGGCATACACGGTACCAACGCTCGTTTTTACTATGTTTCTACGTCAGCTCGTCGTGTTCTAATATAGACAATGGGTCATGTCTTCTATTATTTGTTATATTTTTATTATTCTTTATTTTCACTTGACTCGCATAAATAATTTTGTTCGAAGAACATTTATATGCAGTTGTACTTCGCAGCACTTCACTTGCAATTTGCAATTTCTAGTAATATTAATACTTATCCTGAGCTATCCAGTTGACATGGGATACACAGAATATCCGTACAGAAACAAACAAGAGTAATTAAAAGATATAAAAAAACTGTTATACTTACTAAGACATGGTTCATAAAGTGAATCAAGTAAACTATTTATGGAGGTAACCCCACATTTGAGATTTCTTTTCTGGTTGCTGTTTTGTTTCCAGTAGGCGTACTTCTCAACGCAATTAATTCGGAGGTTACAATCATAGTAAAAAACTCTGTTTAAAGTATTAAGGCAAGTTACTCTATTATTTTTACCGCATGGGACACTTGGAAGTTGTATATGATCTGTAGAATTATCAGGAAGAAACGAAATTGAAACCAAAAAACATTTATCATTAAAAATGTGAATATCAGTTAAGTTCTTCTCGAAATTCGTTTGTCCGTTGCCATTTTGGTATGATATCTGCAAAAAAAAAAAAAAAAAAAAAAAAAAAAAAGATTTATGTAAGGGCAGAAGCATATCAAGCTTATTATCCATATTAGGAAAAGCATGTTTGATTATCAAAAATAAAAATCAAGAATTCTTTATTGTCAATGATCAAACAATTAAAAAAAGAAATTTGTTTCCAGTTGCTAAAAATAAAAAAATGTCATTATTAAATTATGGCTAAATACAAAATATCAAATATTAAAACTATTATACTGCATGAGTTGAGTAATTGCATTGAGAACGTATTTCATGTATTTTTGTACAGCAGAAGTTAATAAATAAATTTGACCTAAAAAAAAATCAAACTTCCTATGAACATCCTCAATCTGCTCTAAACAACTAGTAATATTATCTCTCATACTCTAAACTTCAGATATATCATCATCCTTGCTTCTAATGTGGAAACAATGACTGTGACATCACATATTTCCATAATGATTTGGACATGTCTTTTATTTCCACAGCGATCATTATCCCACATCTATTTCTAATTAGTTGTTTTTCAGAACAAACAACTAACAACGTCGCACAGTGGGCCAGAATTGTTTCAAAGTGTGCCAAAAGTCAATACTCATAAGAAAATACTGATTATGTTCATTTTAAGACTGTTTAAGGGGTTTCAAACCTGCTGAATTCAATTAAACTATTTTTAAAATATGTATGACGTCATCAAATTACTGTTTTTTGATTGGATGAGTAAAATATTCATTGTAATACCTAGGCAGATTCATATTACCTTGGTTATTAGAACATATAAGGAGTTTTCTAACCTGTAGATTTCAACGCAAGCATATTTAAATATGTATGACGTCATTAAAGTATTTTTTTTATTGGACGACGTAAAATTTAAGATCTAGACAGAATAACTTGCCAGAGCTCAGTATGACACGAATGAGGGTTTCTAGACCGGCAAATTCAAATTAGAACATTTTACACTTTATGTGACATTATTAAAATACATTTCTTCAAAGAAAAGGGTGGAAGGTGGAATGTTAAGAAGACATCTGCAGTACCCCCTTAGTCCGCGTCCACCCCTCACCAGTGAAAATAAGCACAAAAGATCACGGTCAAACAGAGTGAATTTACATAATATCGCTATAATTTGAGTGAGCAATAATTGTTGTATTTGAATGGATGCTAAATAAATAAATGAAAAAAGAAATTAAATGAGCAGTCCCACTTCATCGGGCATTTGGCAATTTGGCTTCAGATTTAGGATGGAGTCAAAATGTTTAAAAAAAAAAAAATAAATAAGAACAAAAGAGAAAGTGTCGGAAAAAATGATTCCTAAAATAATTGACCTCAAAATGAAAGGGGGTCGAGGTCCTCCCCGGAAAAATGTTGTTTCCTAAATTCCCGACTTTTGAGGTGTTTTTTAAGTTTTTTAAAGTTCAAGATTTTCCCTCCCTTGAAAACAGTCATGTCAACTTTGTCATTCTTATTACAGTAAACAGGCCTATGTGTGTATAAAAAAAAATGAGTAGTTGCATACGTAGGCCTATTTTGTTTTCCATGAACCGATGAACCCCAAATAGGACGGTGGTGGGAAAATGTTGATTCCTATATTTCGGGAAACGGGTTTTCTAAACTTCTGAAATTTTGGTTTCCCTCTCTTGACGTTTTTTTAATGAATCCCTGAACAATAAAGAGGAACCGGGGGAGAGGCGAAATCATGTTAGCCCCTGAAAAATTTTGATTTCTATAATTGCGGGAAGTGAGCTTTTCAGACTTAATGACCTTCAATAAAAACAAAATCAATGTTTACCCTATTGAAAATTGAAAACGGTCAGGTAATTTTTCTGATTCTTAATACAGTAAAGAGGCCTATTGTGTGTGTAGAGGTATAAATATGATTAATTGCTTACGCATTTTTTTTTTTTTTTTTTTTTTTTTTTTTTTTTTTTTAAACGGGGTCCTTCCCCATCAAAATTTTGATTGAACATTTCCGACATTTAATTGTCCAATTGTAACACAAAATTCAATAATCAGTTTACGGGTCCTGGAAAAGTAAATCTGGAATTATTTTTTAAATATTTATTTATTTAATGTTTTTGTCCAAGGGGGTGTGTTCAGGACCTTGACCCCTCCAGATCCACCAATGATTTCCCTCCCCAATTTACTCCTAGATATGACACTGGAAATCGAGTGTACTTGTTTTTACATTTGGCACTCAATGGCTGCAGGAATGATTTTATCGTATACCTTAATTAAAAAACGGCGCTTTTGTAGGGGGGTGGGGGAGTATTAAATCGCTTGCTAAATGCAGGGTGGCAGATATTGGCAGCTAAACTTGGCATTAACGTAAAGCTTAGGCTCTGCCAGAAATGTTGATGTCAAAAGCATGACGAAAATCGCCGGCAATTCTAACTTTTAAGTTGGTTTTATGAAAAAAAATGTTTTTAAGCGTTTTTGGCTCATATTTAGTGTCCTTTATTCTAAAAAATATACCAATAATGTCATTATTTATTTTACTATCTAATTTAGTTAACAATAGGTAAATACTGCAAGAAGTATCAAGTTGAATGCTTTCATCTAAGTAAAGTCATAGGGAGTTTTTCAAAACTGTCAATTTTATAATTTTACGAGTAAAATACAACTTTTTCATGTTTACATGGTTAAATCACATTATGAAAATTCACTAAATATGAAATTATTGGTGGATTAATATAATTTAGGATGTTCTCGACCTCAAACAACCTTTAAAAGTTGAAGTTGTCACATTACCTATTTTCGACTTTTGGCACACTTTGAATTGATTCTGGCCCACTGTGCGTCGGTACTTGATCCATGCCGTACGCTTTGCAGCTATTAATGTTTCATGTTTTTGTTTGTATGGTAGGGTTAACATTATCGGTTTATCGAATTAATCCGGATGTCCATAGATACACATGGAATGGAGATAACACAACACAAATAAAACAAGCTCGTAACATTGCAATTAGACTTATAAAATATGGAAAAGAATCAAGGCTAGGATACTGGAAATTTAATAACACCATCCATCGTGATGTCATATTGTTGATCTCTGAAGTCTGTCTAAAGGCATATTTCCTGACAGCTTTTAGCTTGCAAAAGTAACCCCAATCTTTAAATCTAGTGATAAACACGACCCAGTAAATTACTGCCCCAATAACCACGCTGTTTAAGTGTACGTAGGGTATAGAGCCTGTAGTTACCTCCCTTAACCATATAGTGGCAAATTTGTCCCATTTAAAGTTAGATTGTATAAACAATCCAAGCAAATTTAACATAATCACATGTGGCAATAGCCTAATCATTAAGCGTAATACAAAGGGAAATGGGCGGATTTTTTAGAAAAACAAACGTCTATAATAAAACATTTCAAAGGATTAAGTCTCATGTTACTTTGTTCAGACCATGAAAGAAGACTTGCTGCACAGTTAGGAAGGCCAGAATTTTTGTGAATCATCAACATATTTACAATGATAAATGGATTCGTTATTAGAAGCCTCATTTATCATTGCCAACAAGAAAATGGGCCCTAGTTTAGCGCCCTGAGGCACACTAGCCGTGATAACTGCTTGGTTAGATAACACTCCTTGGTATTTAACTTGAAGAACGCGACCACATAACTCAGCAATCCAAGAAACATAAGCTGAAGGAACAGACTTTTTCAAAACTCGAAGTATTGCAATCGAGTGATCAACGAGAATAGATGAAACTACATGAGGTGTTTCCGCGTGGCAATGAAGTTTTTTTAAAATATTAATAAGGCAATGATTGGTTGAAATTACTTTAAGGTTTCCAAACTGCATCTTGTCAAGTTTAACTTTCAATGGTGTCAACAACGAAAAAAATGTTCCGCAATCTTAGCGAAATGATCTGTAATAGCAATAGGTCTCATATTGCTCAATGTAAAGGGAACACTAATCGCTTTCAGAATTGGAACCACATGAGCACGCTTCCACTAGTGCGGGACAATAGATTCTTGATATATGTAATTAAAATCATGACAAAGTGGTCTTGAAAGTCAGTACGAGAATAATTTGATAAATCTAGTAGAAATCTGATCAGGTCCATACGAAGTGCGTAGTTTTACCTTATTAATTTGCGTAAGGACCACTCATGGCTCAATTGAACGATGAGGGGTACACGGGAGAAAATCAGGCAACACAGTTCTGTCCATTGCCTTAAGTGATGCACTAACCTTGGTAAAGTAAAAAGGAACACAATTAGCAATAGCTACGATTTCAGTGTCTTTTTGATTGAGTTGTCCTGAAAGATTACGAATGTGTTTATGCCATTCAGCTGTCGATAACTTTTCAAGGTGCACACATTTTTGGTATAATAGTCCTTTCTATCAGCCCGTAAAAAACATTTATTTTATTACGAAAATATCTCAACAAATTTGCTTATTTTCTGCAAACGCCTGTTGCCTCTTTTTAATTAGCAATATTGCATGGGAGGAGACACACGGTTTATCTATGGGATGCCGTTTTTCAACACGTCTAGGAAAATAAGTTCAATAGAATCATAAAGTGTCTTATAGAATATTGCACATTTTTTCCTTGAGTACCAGAAGCAATATAAACATCACTCCAGTTGTGGTCAATATTCCACTGGCCATATTTACGTATTTTGCTATCAGGCATCGGACGAATACAAATTTATACAGATTGTTACAAGCGTGAACATTACCATTCGGCTGAAGAGAGACGCAAATTATGGTCACTTAGACCTATTGGCGTTAAAATCTGCGGCTCTTTAAAGTACGCACTTACATTCGTGATGATGTTATCCAATTTAACGCCATTCCTAGTGGGTTTATCCACAATTTGAGTAAATGAATTTGATAGGATGCAGTTCAAATCTAGACGAATCATGTCACCCAAGATGACAAAAACCTGTCAACAACTGACGGCAGTTGTGGAATGAAGAGGAGTAAGGCAGAAGCATTTGGACACGTTTGGTTTATATTTAAATTATTTAATGTTTGTTGTTTTGACACTTAATTGGATTCGACAGTTGCTTTATACATGTTGGATGACCGTGAGAGATATGCTTAATCGTTTTGATTACTAACTTCGGTTGTTCATTATTACAATTACAAAGGTTTTGAGCCTAGGCCTAACAGTCACTGATGAATCGCCTCATCTTAATACAGTACATGATCGTTGCCAATGGCAACATTGGCATTCTGGAGTGTGTCTCCTGATGAGTAGTTAGTGTTACCCTACGGCTGCAGAATGTAGAGCAATACCTTTTATAAAGATGTTTATACTAAAATACATATATCAGGAGATTCCGGAAAGTATTAGATGTGTATAAGAGACAGCAATCAATATGAGGTGACTTACTTGCATTTAATACTGCATAGTTTGTTATTGTTACACAGTATTTAGATGTGTTGTAGGTTTTACCGATAGAATAAAGAGGTGAAAACACTAAGTCCAAACAGATCCTGTATCAATTTGTTTAATCCAAATTAGTAAAACACGTACCAACAACCACAATGACGGAATTAAACAACCTCTGTTCAGATGAACTGACTGCGAAGTATAGAGCTTTGAAAGGCCATTAAACCCGAGCTATTGACCGATTTAAAAGAGCGATGGGAAGAAGTGACTACAGCGTAATTAAAGATGCTTTTAAAAATATTCAAATGAATACCAAGATGATGTCTATGGTATTAGATGCTATGACAGTAGTAGATCCAAGTAAAGAGGATACAGTTGCACAGTTCCACGAAACGCTGATGGATACAATTCATGATGTAGAAACAATGTACCAAGACAAAATTCAACAGCATAATTCACAGGCGGAGGAGAATCATTCATCACATGATAGTGAATTGGCAAAACTGATATAGAAACCCTAACAGAGAAGCTAAATACAGGCTCAAGACACCCCATAAAATTACCAGAATTACCACCACCCAAATGGGATAGCACACACAGAAACTTCTGCTCGTGGAAGATTCAAATGGAAAAATATTTTGAATCTTGTCAGATTAAAAAAAATAAGGAGAAACTAATGATTTTACTGAATGGAGACCCACTCTCAGTGAAGTTACGATATCAGATATCGGACTGCCTTACGTGCAATGGAGAGAATGGTGCATGTAATCGCTTAAAATAGAAGGTACCGGACTCAGCTGTCATAAGGGATGTGCTTTTAGCACTCCAAGCTATTCAAACAATGAAATCCACAACTGCGGTTAAAATGAGAACTGTGCTTGACGGAGTTACAGAATTTTGTAGAAGGATGAAAGCATTGGGGAAAGAAGGAGGTTTAAATACTTCTATGGTGTTTGAGATTGTAAGTTCAAAAATCGAATCTAACCTCTTCGTTGAGTTCATGCGTCAACGGTGTGATGATGAAGAAAAGACAGTACCAATACTAGTAAATTTTCTCCTCCAGGAAACCGAAGCCAGAGAATTGCGTGAACAACCTCACACCTTCATGAAAACCAAGTCCTGTCATTTACTAGAACAGTCTAATGGAAGCTCGTTCCAGATAGCTACAACATTCTCACATCCTCCAAGTTCATCATACAGACAATTGAACAAAGACCCTTGTCCATTGTGTTCTAACACAGAATCTCATCTTATTATAAGATGCCCAGTATTTACAAGCAACTCACCAGAGAAAATGAGGAGGATGATTAAAGAATCTTGAAGATGCTTCCTTTGTTTCAAGCCTGGTAATGTTGCAGCTAGATGCCGGAGACCAGATCGTAGAAGATGCCAAATATGCAGATTATACCATCATCGGTTAATAGCCTGCCCCCAGATGTTGGTATGGAAAAAAAACCCAATAGTATCAAAGAGGAAAAAGAACAGGCAGGAGCAAGTAGCTCAACAGGTACACTCGACTCAATGTCCACAACTAAAAGTCGGTTTTCAAAGATAAATACGGGAACTGGCAGCGCGTGGTCGAATTTTTCGATAGTGGGACAGACACTACACTAATACGATCAACTACCACTGATCGACTTGGCTTGTCAGAAGATCCATTTGTCTTTACTTTTGGAGTTGCTGGTGGAGGCACAGTCAAAGAACAGAGTTCGAGATAAACATTGATGTTATATCCCATGGAGGATCTCAGATTTATCAGCTAACTGCATCAAGTGTTCAGAAACCAGCGCATGAAAGCCCAAGAATAGATGGTGATGTTTTCATTAAATACCCTCACCTGGCTATTGCACAACACTTCACACCATATGAAGGGGCCGAGGTAGATTTATTAATCGGATTTTATGATTACCACTGGTTGACAATGCCACTGCAGATAATATACTTAACAACTGATCCAACGAATCATCCTGCAACTGCTAGAAACTTTTTGGGATGAACTATGTTTGGAACATCACTCCCCAAACCAATACCAGACTTGACATCAAGGGGTACCTTCCTTCGACATACGGACGACATGCAACTGCTGTTTACCTCTGATGTTGTTGGGGTCAAACTAACTACTCTGTGTACCTGCACGGACAAAGAAGTTGCAGAAGCTCAATTTATTAAACATTGCAGGAAGAAATTGCAGTTTAATAATGCCGGTAGAATGGTCATTGAGATGCCATGGAAGGAAGGATTCCCAGGACTCCTAAACTGTAATCGAGCACAGGCTGAGGCTTGCATGATACGTCAGGAAGCTATATTAGCTAAAAGGGGAAAATTGGCAGAGTATGATAATGAAATCCAGAAACTCCTTGATAATGGATTTGTAAGAAAGCTATCACCAGAGGAAGATAAAGATGATGGATGGTATCTGCCACACCATGCAGTGTACCAGGCGCACAAATCAACAAAGGTGCGCATAGTTTGGAACTCTGCAGTACAAAGGTCTATGCCTAAATGACGGATTTCTGAAAGGACCAGACTTACTCAATTCTTTGGTGAAATGCTTCTTGCATTTCAGAAAGGAAAATGTAGCTGTTGTGGGAGATGTGAAGAAGATGTTTAATCAGATAGCCCTAGCTCCCCGTGACCAGATGTTTCATAGATTTGTTTGGCGCTAATCACTTCCAATGGTTACGACTGCCTTTTGGTGACAAACCAGCACCTGATATATCTATGATGGCCGTCAGATTGCTAGCTGAAGCATCAAAACAGTCTGAACCCGAGGGATACATTCGAGTAACTGACAGGATGTATATGGACGATATTACTGACTCTTTTACAGGTCCAATGTCCGCATCTAGGGCAATCAACCAGGTAGACCAGATTCTTACAAAGGGATCGTTCACAATCAAAGAGTGGCACTCAAATCACCATAGAGTTGACCAGTGCCCAGAGGAACAAACGACGAGAGTATTAGGGCATCTGTGGGATATGTCAAGAGATACGATAACCATCCAACAGGACCAAATATGTACAAATATCATTACACTCACAAAGAGGAAGGCTGCAAGTTTAGTTGCCAAGCTGTGTGATACATTAGGGTTTCTGTCGCCTGTTAGCATACGCTATAAAATCGGGCTTCAAGAAATGTGGGCATCTGGTCTTGGATGGGATGACATTCTTGATGAAGGACAGACTGAAAAATGGAAAGGATACATACAGGAAATGAACCGACTCATTGCCTTTGAAGTTCCAGGTAAGGTGAGGCCTCACAATTCCATAGGTAAACCCCAACTACATGAATTCAGCGATGCCAGCGAAATGGCAGTAGGTGCAGTAATATGGCTTAGATGGAAAACAACTGATGGCATACATCTGTCATTCATAATAGCCAAAGAACTAGTTGCTCCATTAAAAAAACGGTCGATACCGAGACTAGAGTTGACGGCGGTTGTCATCCTTTTCCGACTGGCTCTGATTGTTTCTGACACCATAGGTGATTTAGAATCGATGCGATTCTAGACAGATTCTGAAGTTGTGCTCTCATGGGTAAAGTCGCCTGCGAGAACTTTTAAACCATTTGTGTCGGTCCGTATACAGGAGATTCCGGAAAGTATTCCTATGTACAGGGAGGATTTTTGCTATATACCCTCAAATCTTAATCCAACTGATGCCTTGACAAAACCCATCCATCCTGATGAGCTTTGTAAATGGAATCAAGGACCTGCGTTTCTCCTTAAAGAAAAGGATCAATGGCCAAGTCAGGAACCCGTCTATGATACCACTCACAACCGTGTAATAGAGAAGGAGTACACTCAAGATGCCCTTCGTAGAGTTAATCAATTCTGCAACCGAGTAGAACAACACTCTTTCGAAAACCATCTTTTAGAAAAGACCACTGATTGGCTTCAGCTGAGATCCCTTGTGGCAAGAATTCGCCATGCCTTTCCACAAAACAGAAAGAAAATAAGTTTGTTTTCATTTACTGTAAAAGAATTAAAAGAAGCAGAATTATCTCGCTTTATCGTAAGCCAGATGGTGTGGACAGATGAAGAATTGAATAGTTAGGACATCGGAAAATTAAATCCTAAGCTTGATGGAAGAGGCCTATTAAGAGTTTAAGGGAGACTACGCAAATCGAATCTTCCAGATCATCAGAAACAACCTGTGCTTCTGTTCAGAAGATCACTTGTAGTCGAAGTATTATGATATGTATTAAGTATGCAAGATATGTACATTACGCCATTAACCACCAAGGTTATAGGGTGGCAATCGCTTTTGCTTTCAACCAGGGAGTTTTTATTGTGGGAGGATTGCGGATTTTTAAAGAGATTTCAGCAAAATGTCTATTTTGCCGTATCAGACGGCGAGCTCTTTTGACTCAACAGATGGGAGAACTCCCAAGCTTTCGAGGTAGTCCTCATGTTCTCCCTTTCCAGAATGTGGCTATGGATTTCTTTGGACCAGTTACCATTAAACTTACACGCAATACTAACGTTGATGGCTGTATCCTGATTTCCACATGCACAACTACACGAGCCTTCTCTTTCGAACTTGTCGAGTCCTTATCAACTGATTCATTCCTCTGTGCATTTAGAAGATTCTCTTGCAAAAGGGGATTCAACCGCAATGTGTATTTAGCGACCAGGGTCGCAATTTCATAGGAGCACAGAGCAAACTTAAAAGGTGGATTCAATCATGAAATATCAAAAGAATTGAATCTGAGTTTTTGAAGACAAACACACAGCTTGATTGGAAATTGAACGTTCCATTGGCGTCGCATATGAATGGTGTAGTAGAATCTCTTATTAGGAGCTGCCAAAAGGGACTTGATGCTTTAGTAAATTACCATCACCGAACATTTAAGGCTCTGGAATGGCAGATAGTTTTGGAGGAGATTACGTACCTGATAAATTCTAGACCTTTGTTCCCATAAGGCCCCGATCCTCTTGACTCGCCTCCAATTACTGCAAATGATATTCTTCATCCTCATGGCCAGCCAGTTGTTATGCAACCAGAGAGCGACGGCGTGATTGACGCTAGAAGTCTAGTTGACGTAGCCCATCGCCGTGTTCAAGCGTTCTGGGAAGCATGGATTCGGTATATGCCACCACAGTTGGTTCAGAAATCTAAATGGTTTCATCCCAGATCAAATCTAAGAGTTGGAGATTTAGTACTGCTCCTGGAACCTGGCTTGAAGGGAGGCGTCGCTCCTAGAGGATTGTGGAAACGTGGGCTTGTAGATAAAGTAAAACCAGGAGAGGATGACCTAGTACGGAAAGTAACTGTAAAGACAGTTTCTTCTGACGGATCTACTGTTACACTGAAAGATAGACCAATACATAAATGTGTCTGATTGTCACTGCTGACGAATTAAAGTATGGTTTACATACCACGGCTCAGAAAGAGCCTCTAGGCAGGAGTGAATTGGAAAAGGACTAGATTGACCAGTTGAATTCGCTCTGTATTGCACAACTTGCGTCCCATACAATTGGAACTGACGGCTGTTGTTAAATGGAGAGAAGTAAAGTCAGAAGCAAGAAAGGAAACATTTGACCACGTTTGGTTTAAATTTAATTAATTTAATGTTTGTTGTTTTGATACTTAATTGGATTGGACAGTCGCTTTATGCATGTTGGATGACCGTGTGAGTTATACATAATTGTTTTGATTACTTACTTCAGTTGTTCATTATTACAACTACAAAGGTGTTGGGCCTAGGCCTAACAGTCAATGATGAATCGCCTCATCTTACATACAGTACATGATCGTTGCCAATGGCAACATTGGCATTCAGGAGTGTGTCTCCTGATGAGTAGTTAGTCGTAGCCTAAACCTATGGCTGCAGAATGCAGAGCAATACCTTTTATAAAGTTAATACTGTAATAATATATAAAATAGTTTAAATCAGTATGAGGTGACTTAGTTGAATTTAGTACTGCATAGTTTGTTATTGTTACATAGTATTTTGATGTGTTGCAGGTTTTACCGATAGAATAAAGAGGTGAAAGCACTAAGTCCAAACAGATCATGTATCAATTTGTCTAATTCGATTTAACTATATACAATACATTACACTGATACAGAATGTAAAAATGCCCTAGATTAGATGTTATATAGTAAGAGCTTATCGACCAAAATTTTACAAGTCCTTCTGGTCGATAATTAAAACACTTGTTGTCGATAGCCTCAATGAGGCAACAAAAGGGGGAATGTCTCCTACTCAAAAAAAAGTGGAAAAGTAACATTACAATATAAAGAAAATGAAATCCAAAGTTATTAGATAATTGAAAATATTTATCCATATTAAACACGGATTATAAAAAAGCCGCAAAAACACTTTCTTTAAGAAATCAAAAAGTAATTAAAACAATATTATACACCCTGACCATAGGGGTTTGTAAAAGGCAGGTATATTAAGAGAATATTAAATGAATTGAGAATATATTTATTATGACAAATGAAAACAAGGTGCAACTATATTTATTAACTACTGTGAATCATTTGACAGTATTAATAGAGATTTAATTTTGAACACTCTAAATGTTTTTAACGTTGGTTCTTCTTTTATAAACTTGGTTAAAACTGTATTAACCATAACGGACTGTTGTCAGAATTTGTTGTCATGAATCGTGGTGTACGCCAAAGTTGTCCACTATGCCCTCTCCTTTTTTATTACCAGAGTAGAAATTCTAGCGACAGTTTAAAATATTGAAAAGGAATACAACTCCCAATGTTAGGTTACCCAATTAAAGAAACAAGTATATCACGCGGAAAATAATCAATCGATTGCAAAAATATTAGAAACTATACAGGAGTTTGTGTTTTCAGGTTTTAATCTCAATAAAAGCAAAACAGAGGGCCTTTGGATAGGGAGAAACAAACAGAAAAGAGATGCAATTGGTGAAATAAATTGAAAAAAGCGTGGGGATGCCATTAAATATTTAGGTATTTCTTTTTTACAAACTCGAAATCCGTGCGTGGTATTGAGTAAATTCGAATAAAAGAATTCATAAACTAAAAAAACTATAAAATCGTGGATAACGAGGGACTTATCCCATCAGGGTAAAAATTTAAAAATCTCTCCTGTACTTACAAACGTTGTACCCATTAATGCTTATAAAGACCCCAAATGCTGTAATTAAAGAAATTGAAACACTCATTTTTTTATTTTTTATAGGGAAATAAACACACACAGTTGACAACCTCAAAATTAAAGGTTGTGCTTTTAGTGAAAATGGTAACGAATTATTAGACGTAAAAGTCTTGGGTATTCAAACTGTTTATTGAAATTGTTTTGTAACTTCCAGTTTTAAATCCACAATCTTAATCGCTTCGGAATGTTAATTTTGGCAGCGGCAGTTTGGCGCAGCGGTTGAGGTTTGGGCTTTCAATCGCAAGGTTGGGGTTTCGACCTTGCTTTTCGCTTTTGTCCTTGGGCAAGGCACTTTAGCTACATTGCTTCAGTCTACCCAGCTGTATCATTGGGTACCAGCAAACTGCTGGGGACTAACCTGCGACGGACTAGTGTCCCGTCCAGGGGGAACACAACTCTCATCCGCTTCACACTACAGAAACTGGGGATAAGTTCCAGCCCTATGGGCCTCTGTGGCTCGGAAAGGATTTAGTAGTTATTGCTAAACTTCTTAGATTATTAAAATACAAGCAAAATATGTTGGCATATATTTCTCTTATACTCCTTATCTTTCCTTTCCACCAAAAAATTCAAAAAAGCTGCTTCTCTCTTGCTTTTAAAATGTTCAACATTTGTTTTAAAATATCAATTTTATCCACCAACAGCTGAAACATATTGAATAATTATTTTTTGTCATAGGGTAACCAATGGATTTTAGATTGGGAACATCTACACATACATGAGAACTTGAAACATTCGAATGTTTCATTGAATGAATTATTATAATCTTACCTTAATGTAATAAACTGGTATTTCAACCGTACTTTCAGAAACAAATGCTATAAAAAGAGTTCCATCTGTTAAAATGTAAGTTCCCAAATATGGTTCGACGTCAATCATAATCTGTACAAATCAAAACAAAAACATATTCGGAATTAATATGAAATACATAACACATAATATATTTCTGTGTGATAGAGTGCACTATATTTATCGAATTTTGCATCGATAAGCATATGTTGAAAATGTGGACGTAAACATTATAATTGTTCTAATTCCGAACGTCCAATGCATTAGTTCACACTTAAAGAATTACTACCTTTGTTCAATATTTACAAAAACATATGTTTTACCCAGTGCGGACCGTAAAGGCCAGCAATGTGTGCAGCTCATACCCTATCTAAAACCCAACAAAATATTGTACATTTTTTACAGTTTTATTTAGCATATCTTAGGTCTTCTATATTATTTGATTTGTGCAGTTCATTGGAATAGCTAAGTTAGTTTTATTAGTTTTTCATTTAGTATCTAGGAAAAAAACCTAGCCTAAATTTCTCGAGCCAAACGCATCGTACTCTCAGCTGTTTGACTCTTTTTGCATGGCTGGTTTTAAATATCAGCCAATCGCGTAATCAGTAAAAGTGGGAGAATTATCATATAATGGTAAAATTTGCCATTTCGTCAACCGCGCGGTAGCGTTAAAATAATAAAGTTAACATTGAAATGGAAGCGCTGCTTCCAAGAGTATCTCCACATGCGCCTCTTCTCACTTTCTCTCTCTACGGTAGCCTAATCGGGACCGCCACTGTCTATCGGATAATTTGTATTGCCAGACATTCTATAATCTTCAATGAATAGAATTTGCATACATATGACCTGTAAATTGTAATTTGTTAAACGCACAGGAATAGTAAATCTTTTGAAGATAAGAAACTCATGCCGGTCTAAAAAAGAACAAAAAAAATGTGTATTTTGACACGCAGACTAACAAAGTTTTCCCACTAGCAGGCGAAAGCATATCCTGCATTTACTTTAAGGTCCACCACTGGTTCTACCACGTTTTAAATAGAACAGAATAACGTAGAAAAATTTCGACGTTTCTCAATTCATCTTCAGGAGAATGTAAAAATAGAGTCATCGCATGATTTTCTATAGCAGCTCAAAACACTTTTTTTTATAATTTATTCGTATTCCTTGATTTAAATGTCTTTAAAATGCTTTAAGTATGAACTTTTATACTTTTGTTATATAATTAAAATTAACAATAGGTTTCATTTTATCAGTAAACAGGCTTTTTTTTCCTTTAAGTATAAATTTGAAACTAAAATTTTAATTTGATTATAATTTGTCGTTTTATGAATTTAAATGTTAACAATAAGCTTAAACTAATTGTAATTTTAATTAATTCAATTCAAATTCCAATTTCAGGAAAAATATAACAAAAACATGATGCTGCCTCCCAAGGATTGCCAAAAAAGTTTAAAAACTATCAAGTGGCTCTCCTAACAGCGTCATTAAAAATTAAATAGCATGCAATAATTTATATAACATTTTTAAATAAAAATATAATAATAATAAGTATATATAAATAAAAATTAATAAATAAATAAAAGTAAATAAAAATAAATAATATAAAAGAATATGTATACATACACATGTATATACATGCATACACACAAACACACATATACATACATACATATACATATACGCGTACACCCATACATACACACACACACCTACATATACACACATACATACATATATACACATACACATATATATAT